>NW_010530994.1:5425-34691 GCF_000687285.1 Phaethon lepturus | reverse complement strand
GGCCTGATCCTTCTTTGCTCTTGTGTTGCTGTGCCAAGGCCTCCAGCTTTAAGAAGCCCTCGCTAGGAGCCGCGGCCCAGAGGAAGAAAGCGAGTGCCAAGCTGGAGCTCAGTGAGGAGCAGAAGCAGGAGATCCGGGAGGCTTTCGACCTGTTTGACACAGACGGCACCGGGAACATAGATGTTAAGGAGCTAAAGGTAAGAATTTTCCTAGTTCTACTAAGATTTTCTCAGTTCCACTGAGGTTATAAAGTAATAGGGGCAGAAACGCCTAAATGACTTTAAGCAGGAAAGGAAAGATTTATTTCCCCTCCAGCATAAAACCTTTCAACAAGTACATTTTGCTTTTTCATTATAGCTTTTTACTGCTGTTATCAGGTCTCATTAGGGCTGGGCTGGCCAAAATCCACTGTATTTTCTGTACTCTATCCTTTTCTGTTAAAAAAACATCAAAAAGGATTTGTGCATATTAAAAAAGGGGAGGGGGGGTTTCCCCTTCTTCTGTGTTGCTGACCATCGCATGCTTTGCAAATTAGGTTACCCAAGCTATGGAATACACCAGTTACTCATTTTCATGCTTTCATCTATTGCAGAACATTTTTGGTCCCTCCCCACCCCTGTCCTTTGGGAAGAATAGTAATCAGTAAACTAGGACTTCTTTTTGCTTTCAGAATTTGCCCTTCGTATTTGCTAGCTGGATGTCCGTATTACTTAAGACCATAGGGAGGAGACCTGATTTCAAACTTGCCACTTGTCCCTTTACCAAAGGAGGGAAAATTAAAGCGTGTAGGCGTGCATGCATGTTTCTGAAAGTGAAGGCATCCTTGGATATGCTGTTTATAGGAGTGTTGAGTGAAAGGCACACAGTGTTTGAATTATGTTTTGCCAACGTTCATCAACATAGATTTTTGCCACCAGAATGAAAAATTAACTAATTTAAGTTCCCTGTGGTCTATCACTTTAACACCTTCCATGTTTGTGCCATCAGATCACGTTGTTAGAGTTCGGTAGAGTTGCAGGTATGATGGAAACTTCTTTCATGGAGGCACTTGTCTTGAAATTATTTTGTTGAGACATTTCACGGTCTTCCATTTAGCCATCTTCCTTACAACAGGGCCTGAAATAAGCTTTTTAAAATTTTATTTATTATTCAGTGTCTTGTTTCTCATTACAAAGGGAATACTAGTGGCAATTCCCTTAACAAGAATGGAATAACATTCAATTTTCCAGTAGCCTTGGAAATTGCTATCCACAGCACTGCGTGACAGTTTGGGATTTTTCCTTCAAAATATTAATCAGTGGGACTCTTTTATGCTCTTAGTGCCCATCACAAGAATTTTAAAAAATATATACCAAAATAGGTATACTAAGACTTTATAAAAGGTCCAGATTTTCTCAGGCAAAACATCTCTCCCAGGATTCTGTTACGTAGCCTTACCCTCCAAATTCTTGCCAGTTCTGAGCTGGGGCTGGTGGATGCAATGGTAAGAATGTGTTTAGGAAATTTCTGAATTAACTGAAGGACAGCTCCAGAATGTGACTGGTTGCATTCCTGTTTTCTGCATCTTGATGTGCCCTTGCGTGAAGAGAAGCATTGCTCTAAGTCTGCCCCTTACCTTGCTGTTTCCCTTGAGATACAGAGTACATGTTTTAACATGATATGGCATAAAGTTCAACTTTCTTACCCCCCTGTGGTTTTGTTTATAGTTTTGTATGATTTATACTTTTTTTTTTTTTTCCCTGTCCTCACAGGTGGCCATGAGAGCACTAGGGTTTGAACCCAAAAAAGAAGAGATCAAGAAAATGATATCAGATATCGATAAGGAAGGAACAGGAAAAATCAGCTTCAGTGACTTCTTGGTAGTGATGACACAGAAAATGGTATATAAATTTTAAAAATCAAACTGAAAGCAGCTTTGAAAGTGGCTGAGTACCTTTCATCTCCTTTTGGTTTTAGTGGAAGATGAAAGCACTATTTTAATCTTAACAACAAAACATGTAAAAGTTAGAATTGCAAGACAGGGACTAGCCTATCTCATTTTTCAAAGTAAGGTTGAAATAATTATGTCATTAACAAGTTTATTAATCAGTTTTTTGTGTGTGTGAGAAAAGGGAAAAACTGAAATCAAGATTTTTATCACAGCTTAAAACCACCTCTGGCCTGCAGAAAGCTGTCGCGAGTATTGGTACGTTACATGGATGACTGTGTAGCAATGCACTGTATTTTCTTTTCTTGAGTTTTAAGATATTAACTGTTGAGAATTCTGGTTTTAAAGCTCTTAACACATGTTGAGTGAAGCCAGATATTTAACAGTGGAAGATCCTGATACTGGAATCCCATCTAGCTAGCTATGAAAGACAAAAAATTCCCTGAAACCGTGAGGTTCAGGAGGCATGGCTGTGTCTCTGTCTACCTCCAACTTTTGTACATATATTTCCTGCTGGCTGGGCTTCTTTAAAGAAACTCTTAAGAGAGTTTCTCAGTCTATCTAGTGTTTGTCTTTCACAACTTTATTTTGAGCGTTACCTACAACATAACCACTACTTTTTTTTCCTTAAACTTATGCTTACTTCTTCAAGGCTGAAAAAGATTCCAAAGAGGAGATTCTCAAAGCTTTCAAACTCTTCGATGACGATGAAACTGGCAAAATCTCTTTCAAAAACCTCAAACGTGTCGCCAAAGAACTGGGGGAAAATCTCACAGATGAAGAGCTGCAGGTTTGTACCTGGTATATGAAACCACATCATTCACAAATACTCACTGTCTGCCTCTGTGTGTAGTGAACACAGAAGGATCCAGATTACACTGTGCCCATTGAATAGGAAGGCAACCACAGAATGTTCATGTATTACTCGGTTTTGTATTTACATTTGTTTAAAACCTATGTAAATAGTCACAGCCTAATTCTCCTTCTGTCTGGAGAGCTGGCCACCTCCGACTGGTCTGCTAAGCACTAGAACTATCAGTAAGAATAAGGAATGGGAATCTCTGTCTCAGTGGGGGAGGAAACCCTCTCAGGGTCAGTTTTTAGGTAAAGGCAGCAGTCTCTCAGTTTTAGGCACTGTCCTCTAGCGTCCCGTGGGAAATTTACACTTGAACTGTTATGAAGGGCAACGAAGCTGGTGAGGGGTCTGGAGCACAAGTCTTATGAGGAGTGGCTGAGGGAACTGGGGTTGTTTAGTCTGGAGAAGAGGAGGCTGAGAGGAGACCTTATCGCTCTCTACAACTACCTGAAAGGGGGTTGTGGCGACGAGGGTGTTGGTCTCTTCTCCCAAGTAACTAGCGATAGGACAAGAGGAAATGGCCTCAACTTGCGCCAGGGGAGGTTTAAATTGGATATTAGGAAAAATTTCTTCACTGAGAGGGTGGTCAGGCATTGGAACAGGCTGCCCAGGGAGGGGGTGGAGTCGCCATCTCTGGAAGTGTTCAAAAAACTTGTGGATGTGGCACTTCAGGACATGGTTTAGGGAACATGGTGGCGCTGGATTAATGGTTGGACTTGATGATCTTGAAGGGCCTTTCCAACCTAGTGATTCTGTGATTCTGATTCTGTGAAAACCTGCCCTCTCTCTCCTGGCAGAAATGGAAGAGCTTCTGTCAATTTATGATTGGGAAATGGATTCTGAGACTGTTGAAATTGTGTCAGTGGAATTGTAGTTTTATGGAGTTATGGTGACGTAAAAGGAACAACTCTGCTTCAAGCACTTTATTTCTTCCAGGACAGTTCCTATAATACAACATTTGCTATACAGATTTTTGTATAAATATATATAAAAACATATCAGTGTCTAGTTTAGTAAATATTTTGTAGCATAGTAGGTCTGATGTGGAGCTAACACTGTGCCCTCCAATACAATTTACCAAAAAGTGGTTCTAATTCTAAATTGATCTAATAATTCTAATACTAGCCTAATCTGCATCTAATTTCTGAATACAAATATCTTTCAGGAAATGATTGATGAAGCAGACAGAGATGGGGATGGAGAAGTGAACGAGCAGGAATTCTTGCGGATCATGAAGAAGACCAGCCTTTACTGAACCAGAATTTTATTTATTTTTGCACATGTGTATGTATGTTTGGTAGGTGCCTCAATTTTTTACAGTCTTTTATTTCTTTTGAGACAGCAGAAAATATAGGTCAATATTTTTTTTAGATGGATGATCTTAAACTTGTGTTTGTGAACAGTTACCAACCACTAACCTGTTTATATGTAACAACGTGGTTGCTTGTTTGTGCTCGTAAGAGGGTCACATACTCTGTTTTCGATACACAAATCACATTTTTCAGTGACAGTATTCAGATCCTTTTCTGACTAAAAAACATGTGTCAAATGGTTATGGTTTGGTAAAGAGAATTCTCAAAACCAGATGGTGTAAATCTGCTTCCCCTCACTTGAAGTTTTTGGTTTAAAGTCTTAGTTTGGGCACAGCTATAGTGAACTCTTCATATGACATATTTGCAGGGATTGGCTTTTTATACTCTGTCTTATGGTGGTTATCCCCTCCCCCTTTTTTTAGTATGTTCTTTAAACCGAAAAAAAAGTAAGTAAATACACTGCTGCAACTTAACTTACTGCTATTCAGTTCACACGTTTAAAGAAATCTCTTTGCAAAAGAAGAGGAAGGTTACCTGTGCTGCTGATGAATGCTCTGTATGTTTGCAGTGGCTGCAAATATAAGACGGTATTTAAAATAAAGTGTCTCGTTTTAAGCCATCGGAGTTGTGGAAAGAAGTGTACAAAGTATACAAAATGACAAACAAGTCTGCTGGTACAGCGTGCCCTCTGATCTGCTGACAAATAACAAAACAGTTCATCCAGGTACTTGAAGAGTTTCAACTTTTTAAGTTTTAACTGTCAAGTCTTCAAAAGGGCCCGAGTTACTAAATGGCTCACTGTAGAGGCAGCAGCTACAGCAGAGTCTGTCTTTGAAGCGGCATCCGTCGAGGCAAGAGCATAACTGAAGGAGGGCTTTTGCCTTGTGTTGGAAGGAAACAAGCTCCCGTGCCCTTCTGCTACTTCTGTTTGTTTCACTAATCCCTCTGGTATCCTTCTTGTCTAGTCTTGGGCAAGGGAAGGACAGATTCCTTCTTTCCAGAAATCTTAACATCATCCTGACTCAAAATCTAATTTATTCCTCTACTTTATACAGACTCAGTATCAGCTTTTTCATTTAATTGACCTCCACAACCCATAAACACGGGGAAGAAATCTAAGCCTGAACTAAACATGAAAGCAAACAATAATTGAATTAGGCCTGTGTCACTGCAGAATTCCTGTAAGACTTTTTCTGTCTTTGAAAATGTTGTTTATACCAGTGTAGTGTGTAAATCAGAAGGGGAGGGAATGTAAATCAAAAGGGGAGGGAAGTCGTGCAGTCTCTTGTGCCCCCATATGGTAAAGTACCCCCATTACAGAAAACTGTGAAAAGTACAGATTTCTAATTTTAACATGAGACCTACATAGAGGAATATGTATATGAGCAGCAGTACATCAAAAACTGGTTATTTAATTTATCATCCGAAGTTAATTTAGCAAATGCATTTGTTCTCAGAAAGAACATTCAGCTCGTCACAAGACGTCAGATACCCGGGCAGGATAGTTGAGATTTTAGCTTTGAAGGTCTCGCCACAAGTTCCAGATTTCAAATACAGGACAGTGATCCAGACGCGCGTCATGGTCCCTCTCTGACCGAGATCCAGTGCAGTTTAGGGGAGACAGAGCAGAAAGGTACACGAGTTCTGATGGCTGAAGCGTGGAGTTTGGCAAGACTTGCGTGTCTTGGTGCACCGCAGACAAGAAACGACAGTAGTGGTGTATGGGGCCGCGTGCTCCTGTACAAGCATCGGTAGCTGGTAGAGCTGATTGTGGTTTTCAGTTCTCTACTAATTGGAAAGCTCTGCTTGGGGTTTTTCCAAAGGATGGGGGACTTGAAAGATGTCCCTGTATCACTGAAGATGTAGTAAGCTCTGGTGATGGCCCTTCCTGGTGTGTGCTGGCTGAGGGGCTAGCAGATTCCACATTCTTTATGTTTATCTTACTCCCTTGCCAAATGCATTTGCAGTTGAACGAGGTTTGAACATCACTTGTGTTCCTAACTTGTCATTTGGGATGGGCTGCTTGGCCTGAGCGCGTGAGGCAGGGGCTGCTAGTCTCACTTAAAAACCCAGCTCGTTCTCTGGGGCCAGGGTCCCGGTCCCTGTCCCCCCACCGGCCCATCTGAGGGAGCCGGACCTCTCTCCCACAGGCTTCCAGCAATGAGAGAGGTGCTGCCGGGGACGGCTCACCGACGGAGGAACGAGCACCGCGTTCCCAGTCAGCGAAGAGCAGAGGCAAGAACTGCAAAAGTGCTTTGAGTTGTTCGATGCGATGGCTTGGGCCTAATAGGTGTCAGTGACTTGAAGGCAAGAAGCTGTAAAAACATCATGTTTACTGGTGAAAACAAAGGCTGTGAGGTTTAGTGACTCCTTGCTTGTCCTCCTTCCTTCCCTCCCTCCTGCCTCCCCCATGAAGCCCCACACAGCTCCGTTGCTTCTTTCACATGCCTCTGGGCTATGGAGAAGAAAACCTGGTCAGTAATGAGAACCTCTGGTCACAGTGAACTTTTAGGAGGTGGAGTGAAGTCGTTCTACCACTCTCATCTAGAGGCCGCCTACTTTCTTACCCTGGTTGTGAATCTCCTCTATCAGCTTTTCATCAGTGCTCCAAGGCAACGTTAACCTGTGCTGCAGGGACTTTGTGTAGGCAGGCCTGAAAGAAGGCATGGATGTGCAGCATATCCTTCATAACCCATTTCATATGTGGAAAATCATATTACTGCGGTACTGCTGTTGTACTACTGTGCCTGCAGTGGGAGTTTATAACAGCGTGTGGAGCTTCTCGACCCTCTGCTGCTGATTGAACTCAGCCCAGATCAGTAGGAGGTTTAGGTCCTTTTTCTGTGACACTACGAAGTAAATCTCGGGAGTCTCCTACCCTATCTTTCTTCACAGTGACCCCACCCTCAAGCAGTTGAGGAGGAGTGACATTTTGCAGGCAAAACTCTCTAGCAACTCCTGTCCTCTAACAGCCTTTACAAACACAGTGCAAGTTTGAGTAGCTGAAGAGTGTTCAGTCTGCTGCTCCTTAGGATGTGTTTTCACAGCCTGAGTAACCCAGATGAGAAGGCCGGATCCCCTCAGGCTGGTTAGAAATGACACCATTGCTTTGTGACCACAGTTGCACTTCGAACTTGAATTACTGTGGTCAAACAGAAATGCCCGGCAGTAAACATAAATGTTGGAAACGGGGCTAATCATTTACAAGCACCTGACAAACGCCGCTGCAGAGCAGCGACAGAGCAATGGTGTTTGCCACCTGTTGCTTTTGGACGCTTGCTGTGCTAACAGACTTGGCTGCCTGAACACCGACTCGTTATGCAGCCATCAGTGGTGTGAGTTTTTTGCCAACTTACTAGCCAGGCACCCCTAAGAGGGACTGAAGCTTTCCTTCTTGGCCCTTGCTCACAGCTCTTTGCTGCTAATTTTTCAAGGCCTTGTACTACTGATGTGAGACAGCTACAGAACCCTGTTCTCTAGAGACAAAATGGTGGATGAATAGCTGTTGATGAAAAGGTGGGGTTTTTTCACCACTTTCATGTGCCTGCTTGTTTCAAACAGACATTGGTCTGCTTTCTCTTTTAGCAGATCACTGTAAGGACTCTGGGCTGTGAATTGGGGAAAGAGGAGATGAAGAGAATCTTCTCTGAATTCAGCAAAGAAGGATCAGGGAAGCTGACCTTTAAGTTGTTTCTGCAGGTGATGACTCAGAAAATGGTATGTGAGCCCAGCTGGTCACAAAGAGTAAAATTCCGCTTGCCTAACTTAATGATGCAGGTAGCCACAGTAGATTGGATCACTCTGGTTCCCTGCAGGGGAGAAACAGGAGTGTTTCAGGAGTTTCATCTGAGCTATTTTAGAGATCTACCTTCAGGTGAATTGTCCTTACCCCTCCTGCCTTTTTGCATGAGCTATAGAGGGAGCAGGATGCCTACTTCAGATAGGCAGCTGCATCCCAGCACACAACTCCTTCCCATCCCAGAGTGCCCTGAGCACACCCAGCACCCAGAAACCCCCACTTCCTTTCCCTAAAGTTTGAGATTAATTCAAATTCTTCAGCCAGTCCCTGGAATTCTCCCTATTGTATTTACATTCCATAGCTTTTCAGTCTATCTGATAAACCCATCAAAACACTTTTAATCTCAGAAAGTCCTGTGTAACTCTCGAAAGTTAGTGCTTATGGCAGAAGCTTCTGTACCTTTTCTGAATACCTGCACTGTGCAAAAGACAGGAGTGGAAGGGCTTGGGAATGATTACTTTCCGTAAGTTAGTGATAAGCTTAAGCTGTGGCTTGTCCTTCAGAAGTAATGGTGGGGGAGAAAACTGCACAGCTCTGAGGCCTGGTCTCCCATGGATTTGTGCTTCTGTCCTAATTAAATGCTAATTCAGACTGCACGTTACTGTCTGGTTGGGATACTCTCCACAGTTCTTTATAGGGGATTGTCAAAGGACCAAGGGAACAGTGGACTTTTTGTGCTAGCAAACATTTCCCTCCTCTTCCTGGCAGCTACTGTCCCAAAACTGGTTGGTGCTTTATGTCTTGGAGGCGTTTACACCTTTGCAAAAGGTTATGGAAGGTGGACAACAGTGAGAAAATGATTGGTAGGAGAATCAGTGGGAAAAAGTAACATAGAAAAGTGACTGGATAAGCTACATTTTTATTAGAAACCTGGGTAGAATTGCTGTATTATTGCTGCTCTGGGCTGTTCTGTTACTGCCAGATGGGCTTGAACCCCTCTTTGCAGCTCCACTGCGGCATGTGGGTAAATTTCTTCCCACTCTGTCCACCAGAGTAGTCTCAAAGGATCTTGCCATGTTGGTGAGAGTGCAAAAATACGCCAGTGTCTTGAAAAGGATGTAAAAAGCCTGAAGAGTTTGCTGAGAAGAGCCTCAGAAAATAGTTGCTGGCTTAGAAAATGTCTTGCACTGAGAGAATTAAACAGCTCAGTTTGTAATGATTATATGATACTACCTGTATAATAAGAACCTATATAAGAAGAACATACCAGCTACCATCAAAAAAGCTCTTGAACCTAATGGAGACAAACCTGACAGCATCCGGGGGCTGCAAATAACTGTAAGAGAGAAGTAAGGCATGGCTTATCCTCAATGATATTGGTTAACCATGAGAACGAGCTATCAAATACTACGGCAGTGTCTTCAGGTCAAAACTGAATCCTCTCAGCAGGCTTGCTTCAGCCCAATGTAAGTTGCTGTGCTCTTTACAGCTCCTGCAGAGTGGTCAGATTATGCAGACAAATGATTCCCTCTTAAAAACCTGTGCCTTAAAAACCTGTGCCTGGCCTGTTACCTGAACAACTGTGCCTGATACCGGGTTATTTTTAATGCCTTCTGTTTGCCAGATTTGCTATCGCCTAGCCAGTTCACAGCTTGCCATTCAGGTTTCATCTAGATGGGTATCTTGTCTGTCCCTGTTGCAATGAATTCTTGCTTTCAGGTTGTTTCTAGGAATTTTTCTAGAGACTGGAAGGGACTGGAAATTGCATCACTTTCTCAGTGATGCCTAGACCTTGGCCTGGACTCTTTCTGCCTAGGAGCAGTATGGAAGGCTGCTTCCAAAATACTCCATGATATCATAACAGGTCTTCTGTTAACACAAGGGAGGAGTTTAACCTCTTCCCATTAGACCTGGACACTTAATGTTGGTTTAATTCTGCTTTCACCGAGCATATTCATGCCCAAGTCTGGGTTCTGACAAATACTAGCAAAACAAGTAGGATTAGTTGCTGGTGACTTCTTCCTGTATCGTTTTCCCCACTAACCGGCCAACCAATAGCACTAAAAGCATGTCCTAGCCCAGAGTAAAAGGCAAAAATGAAAGCAGATTTCAGCCCATGTAGAAAGTGTCAGGTTTTATTCAGTAGCAGAACCTTGTTGCCACTAATTCATCTGTTCTGCAAGGTGGAGGTGTGTGGGGAGCTCTGAAGTACTGGGAAAGATGGATGTCTAAGGAATCTCAGGAAGGGTTCAATTCCTGTTGACACATGATGTGCACGTGTCAGATCAGCCCAGTCATGGCTCACATGACCCAGGCAACTCCTCAGCTACTCAGAACCAAGACAGCGACTGTATTTGAGCCCCGTGGAAACCTGGCTTTTGCATGCCGGCTGAGTGCATGCCCGCTTTCCAAATACTGCCAGTTTGCTGTCAGTAAGTGCTGTGTCCTTGGCAGAACACGACAACGCTTCCATTGCTCTGGAGTTCTCCCTCCTCAGCAGCCAGCACTGGTCCGGTGAGGGGGGAGAACTCCATTTGAGTATCAGTTTGCCTGTTGACGTGGGTGTAAAAGGGGAAGAATGTTATCCGAAGCTCAGTGCCTGTACTCCAGAGGAGGTCGATTCTGTGGCTTTGTGGCACTCAAGCAAGTCTGACCACTTCTTTGACCATTTTTCCAATGCCATCATAGATCTCATGAATGGGGGCATTGCACATGAAGGCGCTGGTGGTCACCAGCTTGTTCTTCACATCCACATGAACTTCAGTGACGTGTTTATTCACATGCTTGCAACCAAGCTCCTTCATGGTCTCAGCAGTCTTTGCATAAGGCCATCTACAAGAAGAAAAGAGAATAAACCCTGTGTGGGGAAGCTGTCATTACAAAGAGCGATTTGACAAAGGCCTAGAGTGAGAAGTTGGTTGATTACAGAGAGATGGATAGTCCCTACTGTCTGCTCAGTAGCATCCAAATCTTTTCCTGTCAGAGGGATTTCTCCTGGACTATAGAACCAGAAAAACCTCCAGATTACAGTGAGTTAAAAATCTGAAGTAAAGCCAAAATAAGACCTTGATGTTCCACTATCTATGTTCCACTACTTAACTCTGCCTACTCCAAACTTTGTGTTTAGGTTTGGCTGGGGCAGGGGGTCACCAGCTTCCTACAAGTGACATTACTTCCTAGCTACATACATTGGGAAGGCAAATATAAGACTGTATTTAAATAAAATGTCTTATTTTAAGCCATCGGAGTTGTGGAAAGAAGTATACAAAAATACAAAGCCACTGGTACAGCGTGCCCTCTGATCTGCTGACAAATAACAAAACAGTTCATCCAGGTACTTGAAGAGTTTCAACTTTTTAAGTTTTAACTGTCAAGTCTTCAAAAGGGCCCGAGTTACTAAATGGCTCACTGTAGAGGCAGCAGCTACAGCAGAGTCTGTCTTTGAAGCGGCATCCGTCGAGGCAAGAGCATAACTGAAGGAGGGCTTTTGCCTTGTGTTGGAAGGAACCAAGCTCCCGTGCCCTTGTGCTACTTCTGTTTGTTTCACTAATCCCTCTGGTATCCTCCCTGTCTAGTCTTGGGCAAGGGAAGGACAGATTCCTTCTTTCCAGAAATCTTAACATTGTGCTGACTCAAAATCTAATTTATTCCTTTGCGATTCTTTCAGCCTCTTGTGCCCCCATATGGTAAAGTACCCCCGCTACAGAAAATAGTAAAACGTAAAATCAGATTTCTAATTTTAACATGAGACTTACGTAGAGGAATATATAAATAACAAGTGGTACATCAAAAACTCTGATTATTTATAACCTATCTATAGGCCAAGGTTAATTTAATAAATACATGATGTGGATCATTCTCATTCTGAGAAATAACATTCGACTCATCACGAGACTTTAGATATCTGGGCAGGATAGATGAGACAGAGTGCTACGAACACTGGGGAGGCATTGCTGATTCCGTGATGTTCATGGTGTGATTTTATATCAGCACTCCAAGGTTACTTACTTCTCACACTCTGTGTCATGACCCACAGTCAGCTCGCAACCTGGGAAGATTTTGGCTGCCAGCACTGGGGAAATGCAGCACAGGCCAATGGGTTTTTTGGCAGCGTGGAATGCCTTCAGGACATCCTCCACCTCTTTGGAGACGATACAGTTCTTGCCTTGGGTGGCCCAAGTACTCAGGTTTTTAGCCACTCCAAAGCCACCTGAGAAAAGAGCAAGAGATTAGGCAGGAAGATTAGTATTCCGGGGCAGGATTTTTTCAGGTATTACTTAGTAGAATGCTAAAATGGATTTGGTAGATGGCAGCATTTGTCCAATGTTGATAAAAGAATTAGACAAGCTGAACCTTTGGGAGCTGACTGCCAGGGATGAGACATCAAAGTACCTTTCTTGCTTCCATACAGAACTGAAGCGGAGAGGTATCAATGCTCTGTTGGGTACGGTGTTTCACCCATGAGGTCCTTTCTGAATTATGGTGGAACATGCTGACAAGTTTTCACTTGTCTTAATCCTTGCTCCAGGACTAATCCATCCCCACTGAAATCACTTGGTCATACTTTCACTAAGGATGAATTGCCGGATTGACCAACTTTTCTGCTCTTGAGTCACCCCCTTTCTGTCTCAGCCTCGTCTTCTCCTGATAAGGAGGTAGGCACATCAGTGAGGGAGGGGATTATTTTACATCCAGTAAAAAAAATCTCAGTAGGTGGCACAGAGGATAATTCAAATGGCAGTTATCTGCCCTGTCCTCTTGGGATAAGCTTCTGCATTGCCATGTTCTCTTTTAATATAAGTCCAAGCTATCATGCCAGTGCCACCACAGATGGAAGTTGTCTGTCCTTCCAGTCCCTGCTTCCAGCCTGTCTTCTTCCCCAGTGGCGCTGCCCAGTTCCTCTCCAGCCTGTGACTGCCATGTCATTCAAGGCTTATGGCATATCTAAGCTGTCCCCGAGACTTTGGCATGCAGACCCTGCACGCCATCCTACCTGGTATGATTAGGGCATCCAGCCCTTTGACATCCAGCTTAGCTAGATCCTTGATGTTGCCTCTGGCTATTCTGGCACTTTCAACTAGCACATTGCGCTTCTCCTGAGTTGGCTGTCCCTTCACATGGTCCACCACATGCATCTGGTCAACATCGGGAGCATAAACCTCTGCCTGGGGAGGGAGGGGAAAGGTCTATTATCCTTCAGTCATGTATCCTAAGCATGTTAAAGATCAGAGGTAGTGAATGAAAATGCCTGAGTCATTTTGTTAGGAAAGAACTTTGCTGGTGAATGCAGTGACCTTCAGGCTCACCTGTATCTGATACTGGCATCAGGAAGGTTATTGTCTTAGGGAGGAGAAAGAAAGAAAGGTTCTTTTTAGCTTCTTCACAGGAGCGTTTACCCTGACCTTAAAGGAATAAGGGTGATGTTAGGGGAAAGCAAAGAACCTAGCCCACACTGCTTGTTTGGGGGCCTGAAGTGCTGGAGAGGGAGTGGTGACTCCTTTCCTTCCTAGGAAAATGAGGTGTCCCAAGAGTCATTGGTGAAGCCGTTTCTTAGAGTTTTCCATCCGCATCCCAAGCACCTTCACTGGGGCAGGCCCAGCCCTGCCCCAGCTGCCCCCACAGAGCCAGTGTGGCACCCTATGGGTGCTGACTATCCAGCAAGCTGTGTCAAACCGCATGCCTCTCTCAAAGGCAGGACTTTGAGTTTCTTCTCCCCCACCACTTTTCCCAAAACCAGAGTATTTCTTTTTCTGGAAAATTTCTCCCCTTCCTTCAGACTGTTTCAAACTCACATGCAGTAATTAAGAGTGGAGGATTGCACACAGATGGGCAATAGATTTTGGGACTGTACAATCTTTGTTCTGGGCCCCACAATTTAAGAAGGATGTGAAGGTACTGGAAGGTGTCCAGAAGAGGGCAACAAAGCTGGTGACAGGGCTGGAAGGAATGTTCTGTGAGGAGCGGCTGAGGACTTTGGGTTTGTCTACCTTGGAGAAAAGGAGGCTGAGGGGCAACCTCATTGCTCTCTAGAGCTTCCCGAGGAGGGGAAGGGGAGAGGGAGGTGCTGAGCTCTTCTGCCTGGGATCCAGTGATAGGACGCATGAGAATGGTTCAAAGCTGTGTCAGGGGAGGTTTAGACTAGGCATTAGGAAGCATTTCTTTACTGAGGGGGTGGTCAAACACTGCAACAGGCTTCCTAGAGAGGTGGTCGATGCCCCAAGCCTGGCAGTGTTTAAGTGGCATTTGGACAATGCCCTTAATAGCATGCTCTAACTCTTGGTCAGCCCTGAAGTGGTCAGGCAGTTGGACTAGATGATCATTGCAGGTACCTTCCAATGGAAATAGTCTATACTATGCTATTCTTTGTTTCCTTAGACAAGCATGACCAAAAAATAAAAGGGTTTGAAATAATGCCCGAGTTTACTCCACTAGAGGTCCATGCCGATCAAGGAATGAGCATAGGGCACTGCTCCGAGCCTAGGGCATGGCAGGAGGGAATTGACTGCAGTAGCTCCAGAAGAAAAGGCAAAATTATAGACAGGGGAGAAAAGGTTTGGATAAGTCTCAGCTTTAAGCTAAACAGAGAATACACACTTTGAAGGCTTTGGAATTGAGTGGGCTGGCTCTGCAGCACATGTACATCACCACTGTGCCTTTGTATCTAATAGAGCAATTCTGATTCCCAGGAGAACAGTTCTGACCCAGATTTGTGGGTGGTTCAGAGCTGAGGGTAATGTTACATAGGGCTTCTCTCCCTCCTCTTCCAGTCTTGCGGAGTGCCTGTTGTGACTAATGGCATATTAAAGCAGCTGCTTGAGGGTCGCCTGTTTCATACCTATTCAAGTTCAACTCACAAGAACTTGTCTATTTTCAGTTCTAATCTTCAGGGTTTTGCAAAGATGAATTTAAAACAGCCAAAAACAATAGTGATCTTTTAAACAGAAATACCAAAGCAGAAAAGAGGAAGCACAAGCCAAAAAGAATAGAGAATGCATTCAGGAAAGTTTGTTTCAGAGTTTGGATACACGCAACACAGAACACCAAGCCAACCCTCCCGTACAGCAAAGCGGTAGAGCAAAGCAGAGACCAGGGAGTTCTCCACGCTCGCTGTAGCAGCTCCTATGCTGTGCCATTTGCTTTGACTCCAGTCACTTATGCTTTGTGATTACCCTCACAGCAATGGGGAACTTGTGATTTGTCCGGCAAGCTGCAAAGCTGCTCAGAGATGAGTACCTTCTGCAAGAGAGAGAGCTTGAAAAGCAGAGCAGGGCAAAGGGAGCCAGAGAAGGGGCAGCAGCCTGCCGGAGTGTCTCTTACCTGTGCCCCCTCCCTGCTGAGATGCACCAGCACAGCAGAAGACTCATGGATCTCACTCCCGTCGTACACCCCACAGCCAGCCAGCACGACAGCCACTCTCTTTCCCATGGCCACAACCAGAGCAGGAGGATTCCCTGGAGAGCCCCAAATTGCTGTGCATCTCTGTTCACTGCCTGGAGCCTTTTATAGCACGATCCCTCCCCCAGGAGCAGGTGGGGCCAGGAGGGTTGGGCTGAATTTCTTACTGGCAAGAAGGTTTTATTTCCAGTGCCACAGGCAGGGCACGTAAATATTATTTGTTTCCTCAACTGACTGCTCCCTTGCAGATCTTCTTCCCAGCATGTTGTCTCCAAAGCATCCCCCAGCTGACGTGACCTGTTCAACAGAGCAGCTGTGTTTTTCCTTCTCAGCTGTCGATTTTCCATTCTGTTTAGGACTAAAGTACCAAAGTCTTTGCACTTAAGATGGTATCAAAGGGAGCCTGCCCAGAGCAAGTATTCAAGCCAGTGCATTGCTCTCTGGGCCCCATTTTTTTAAACACTACAGTGCATAGGCAGCCTCAATCTTTTAACAAGATTTCCTTTTCTGACCCTAAATGTTCTTATCCTCATATCCCATCTCTCAAGAGCAGACATTTTGCACTCAGTTGAGTTGTTTCCCGGCCTTTGGATCCTGAGGTTAGAAATTAATAACTTGATTCTTCATTGACAGCACCATCTCTCCGTTTGCCCGAAAAGTGGTAGCAGGAATTGGCAGAGCCCTGACCTCCGTAGGGGCACATGGCAGCAAGAGTCACAGCATGTGATGGGGAAACTCCCTTGCTCATGCAAAGACTTGTTCTTCCTTGCCCTTGATATGCTCACACCTGAGATGATTATGTCCCTCTCTCTTTCAGCTTTGCACTGTTGAAACAACTGTGGCCTGTCGAGGCTGTCTTGCCATTCTTCAGAGAACAAAAAACTTCATGCAGCATGGCTGAAGAATGTTTTTCAGTGGTTATTTATATGAAATTTTCCTTGGGTCTCTATTGTATTTGGAAGAAACATGAAGTACATCCTGTGTATAATGAAATAGTGTTTTGGCAAGTTCATTAGTCATAGCAGGCATGAGGGAGATACTCATTGCTAATGCATGTGAATTCATTTATTGCATGAATCTCTTAAAACTAGTGATATCAGGCACCACATACTCCTGGCTGCTACCTGTACAAGCAGGAACAAAAAGCACATGAGAAGGGACTTGTAGTCCGGGTAATCTAGCACAGGCTTTTTCTTTCAGTTACTTTTATTACCCAGAACAGAAATTAAACTGTGAGATATGTGTGGAAAACACCCAAAGCCTTTTCACTGCTGTTTGTTTTGGTATCTAAGGTATTTTAACTGTGGTTTAGAAATGTATTATTTCCTCTTTCATGAAAAAACAGCTAAATCATGCTGCAACTTGAACAGATAGATAGTTTCTTCCTCCTTCAACTGGGTAGAGAGCAGTCCCGTTAATGATGGAACCAAGATAGCCAGAGGCTGATGATTTAAACAAACTTACTGCCTGCTGCAAACCATATCATTTAACTCTGCCTGTGGCAAACTGTGCTGGTTCCCCTTACTGATATAATTGGTTAGGTGTAACTGGACAAACCAGGCTTGTTCCAGTGCTTGCTTCCTCATGTAATAATGTCTATCTCAATAGACATACTGAACCTAAAGATCTATCTGCTATAATCAGATTCTTGATAAATAATACTTTTCAGCTGAGTTATTCCATTCTGTGTGGGGAAGTTTTCCATCAAAGCTCTGTTAGCTCTCGCAGGACAATTGTCTGCCTAATTCCCACTTGACGTGTGACCCAACATGATTCCAAGGCCAGTGTCCACTGCTTTCTGCAGCCTCTCCTCCACTGGTAAAGATCTTTATGCCTGATCTCCATGGGATGCTGTAGGAAGCTGTGAATTGGTCCTTCATGTCACCTTTGGAATACAGCAGCGACCATGGCAATGGCTGATACTCGCTCACTGCCTGCACAGTTCTCCTGGAAAGCCAGCAAAGCTCCTCTAGATTTATCCTCACACTGATGGTCTCCAAGCTGCATGGTTGCATTGACACCTCACTCATGACAACCACTTCGGAGAAGTGAGTGTGCGCAGAGAGGCTGGCTTAGGTAGATGTGGAGTGACACATGGGCAGAAGTCACCTTTAAGGGAATGGCGCTGAATCTGCCCTGGGTTTGCCCAGCACAGGACAGTGGTGCCAGGCATTCATAGCTGTGACAGGGACAAACAGCAGGACCATGGGCAGTGTTAGGAGAAATAACTGGTCCCCAAGGAGCTCCTGGGCTTGGAAAGTACTTGTTTGCTCCAGCAAGATGGAGTCTTTAAAGAACCTTAATTTTAACTGGTGTAATTTCCTCACTGGCAGTAGCAAAAAGACAGTAATAGTAATAAACCCTCAGCATTATTTTTCAAATGTCTTTTTTAACAAGGGTTAATCAACAGTAAAATTAACAGGCCCCTGGAGGGAGCTACCAGCAGCCCACGCTGACTCACAGACTGATATTTATTGCAGCAAGGAGCTCGTTTGCATTTCCTCCCGCATGCGGAAAGGAACACTAACAGAAGAGGTTTGGAGGGAAAAGGGGTGGAGAGCAGGGAGGAACGCAGGCCAGTGGACTTGGTTTGGTTATAAAGAGCTAGGGAGGAAAGAGAGGCAGCATTTCAGCCCGCATCTGGGTCTTCAGCAGACTCTGCAATGGCAGACAGAAAAGCTGAGTCACTGCATTCCTCCATAGGGCTCTTGGGCATTTCCGCAGGTAGGGATCGAGTCTTCTTGGCATGGGAGGATGGGGTTGGGACTAGCTTTCATGGACAACCCCCTTTCAAAGGGGGCTAAGGAGTCTGTTCACTCTGAATCTTCTCTGCCTGGGTAAAGCTTTTAGATCCAGAGATCCCTGTGCCTGTTTCAGCAGCCAAAAAAATATTTGTCTTGGCTTTAAAGTGCTGGCCTGAACTTTTGTACTCGATCCATCCTGGGTGGGAAGCAAATCAAAACTTTTTGGTAGTCATTTTCATAAATTATCTTTATTTGGATGCACTTCCCTCTCTTTTCCTTTTCTAGCTGCTCTTCCTGCAGCTCTGTTTTCTCTGTTCACTCCCGTTCATTTGCTGCTTCTTTGCATTTCATCTTTCTGAGTGCTGCCCCTTTTCATTTTTAGGCTAGTTTTCTGTAGGGACAAGGCTTATGTGATCATCTGTAGAGCGTGAGTGCGTCTGTCTGCCTTTAGCGTAACTGGAATCAGAGAGCTGATTTTTACCTTCGTCTGACAACAGGGGAGCACTTTCAAACATGATTATGTTCAAGTTTCTTAAAACTAGGCACCCAGAAAGAGGTGAGACCTTGGACACAAACCAAGGGTTACAACACTCCCCCATCTCCTTAGATTTCAATATTTTCAGATCTTGTACTGCTATTTTTTCTCTATTCCCTGCTTTTGCCACTGTGGTTCTCTCCTGGTTTTTGGGGCAAAGTTTACAAGCTCTTTCTTTTTTTCCACCTCCCTTGTCACACACAGGATCACTCTTACTGGCAGTGCATTTCTACAGTTTCCCCAGAGCAGCCCCTCTGATCCCCAGCACAGCTCTAGGAGTCCTTCTGTTGATTTTATCATCTCTTTTGGCGTACACAGGTAAGACTCAGAGGATGGCCAGCTTCAAGGCCTCCCCCTTCTATAGCTTTGCATGTATTTGGTCTGCTTTGCCAACAGGTTTATACAAACCGTGGCAGCCTTGCCAGACCACTGATTCATTCTGCTAGAGGAGTATGGCAGCACAGCAATTTTTTCCTATATAGGCAACCAAAGAAATCAATGTTAGTTTTGAACAAATCCTTTCCCGGGATCTCTGAGAGTTTTGACAGACTGAATACATGATTTCTCTAAAAATGGTTCCCAGGCTTTCTGGGAGTACTTTAGGCATCCATGGATTGAAATGTCATGTTGATGTGTAAATGCCAAGAGATCTACTTATCTGAGAGAAAAAATCACTGGCTATAACAAGTCTGCCGAGTTATTTCTGCTTTTGAATTGGGAGCGATGAGGACATGAAAATCCAAGATTTGATGCTGGTGTTTTTTCCTCTACAAAGCAGCCATCTTGGGAGAGACACTACATTTTTTAACACATAAAACATAGGTCCACCTCTTCTCTCAGTCAGTGGTGGCACAAAGCGTTAGTACAAAGCACTTAGAAGCAGCTGTATTGATGGGACCATATGGATTGGACTGCTGGGCAGGTGATGTTTCACAGTTGATGGGAATCAACAGCCTCCTACCAAAAGCAGGAATTTCTGTGCTCCCTTGTTCCAAGAGATGCATACTTGTGTGATTACAGTCCTCTGTAGCCTGAGGACTCATTCAGCAGAGATTTTGCTTCCCTTCCCAACTTGAGTCTGGCTCACAAAGCTCTGTCAGTCTGGGGAAGAAATGAAGCATAGGTCCATTACAAAGCTCCAGCTTGGAAGGAAACTTTCAGTTCTATCCATGTTGATCAGTATCCTCACATCGTGAGGTGAGAAAGCGTAGCAGTAAAAATAAGGTACTTTGTGATATTGTTTGGGGGTAGTAGGTGGGTTCCGTTCAACTTGAAGTATTCTAAATCAAGGTCGTCTTTGTCATTTTGGGGATCAGGATACTGAAGAGGATAGTTCTGGAGAAGGAATGAGTTTTGCAATTCCTATGCTTCTGCCTTCTGAGAAGGCCCAGTTATTTATGGGCATCCAGAAGGTTGTATGACACTTGTGGTTCAAACACTGGACCTGACAGCTTACAGTACAAACAAAACAAACCACCAGGCAACCCAAAAGAAAGAGGTATCAGGACTTGATTTGCATTAATATGTTATGGTCTTATTATTGAGTCTTGTAGGAAACATGAGGAAGATAAGGCAATGGCTTGCTGAACCTTGACTTCCTTAGGGCAAACTGCATGCTGGGCCTGGTACAGTACTTAGCTGAAGGAACTCAAGTACTTTGAGCTCACCTCAGGCATTTTGATGAACACAAATTGTTGTGCTGATGGAGTCTTTACGGTCGTGTCTACACCGTGTAACGGGGCAAGGTGCAGACCTACCCAAACTCGTGGTACCTCTGTCTAGCATCATGCAGGACCTGTGCAGCTCCATGCCAGCATAATGATCATGCTTCCAGCACACCATGTGCCTATAGCACAGCTGCCTGTGCTAACTACCACTTTCTATAACCTGCTGTCTTGAAGTCACAGTTCTGTTTTCATTGTCATTTCTTTCACAGGAATTTGGAGAAGCCTAAGAAATGCCTCCCTGTTCTTGCCTCTCTGCCTAACCATCTCAGTGTTCTGGTGTGGCTATGGAGTGGTCTTCATCCTGGGAGGGCAAGGAGTTTTGAATGACACTGATGATTTCCGCAATGCCTTGGTGCCTGGCCTAGTCACATTTACTTTGGCACTACTCATCATTGCAGTGGTGGCCTTCCTTTGCAGAGAGGTCATCCTAGCTATGATTGCTTCTGCTGTCTCGCTTGCCAGTGCTCATGAAGTTGCCATGCGTTATAGCATAGCTTTTGGTTCCTCTGCTGTGGCTTGCAATTATATGATTGTCTGTTTGGTTGGTGGTTATTTTGCTCTGGGAAGGATTCTCTATTTCCTAACCAAAGAGGAAATTGCCCTCCCTGGCACAGATCTGGCCAAGAAAAAGACCCAGGAACGGATCCAGTCCACCAGTGGCAGCATGAATCATTTTGCAGTCACCGGTCTGATCCTGAACATGCTGTCTGCCAGTGTCTTTGGCTGTAGACTCCTGGGAGTCACTGGCAAACTATTTGTCGGTCAAGTGCCCTGGGTGTGGGCAGCTGGGATCTACCAGATTGGCATCTGCATTTTATCATACCGTGCAATGGATGTACTAATGGCTACATTCTTTGGTTTCACTTCCATCCTGAAATTTGCTGGAGGCTATTGCCTTCTGCACCCAATCTGGCAAGCAGAGGAGCCATCTTTTCCTACTTCATTCCTGGTGGTTTTCTCAATTCTTTTTGTTGTCTTGGCTCTTTTTCTCACTCTTAAGAGCCCGGTGGATGGCTTGTATTTGCTATTTTATGTGGCCTATTGTGTTGCATTAGCTTCCCGTCCCAAGGGATTTTTTGAAGGTGGACCCCAAGGTGTGGATGTGGCCATCTTTGTGGCCTCTGCCTTGATGACTCTAATTCACCTGTACAATGTGAAAGCAAGTGCCAAGATCCCAACAGGGAAGGGTACTGTGAAGGCCCTACTTGCTCGCAGCAGTTTTCTGAAGCTTTGTGAAGGGGCAGATCTTCATGCTCCCTACCTGGGGTATTCCAAGTATGCAGATGCAGAAGTACTTGGCTATGCATGCAGTGTCCTCGCTTCTTTTGCTCTAACAATGACAGGGGACCCACAGGCTCCACTTGCTACTGTTGTAATTCCATGGGTAGTGGTAGCTGGTGGGATCCTTAAGCTTCTAGGTGGCTCGGTGGCCTTTGCCCGGGGTAAAACCTTGGAGAGCAGTGCCTTCATTCTCTATGCTGTCATGTGGATCATCTGGGGCTTGACAAGATATGGTGGCCTCTATGGCACTACCAGAAGCTTCCACGCAGCAGTAGGCATCATTGCGTTCATGCTCTTTAATGGCTTCATTGTCTTCTGCACACTGTTCTTAAACATCGCCTGGTTCTTTTACTCCCTCACTTTCTTGCTCATCGCCATCAGCTTCTTGCTGGATGCCATCCATGCTCTTCCCACTGGCTATGACATTGCTGCCACTCTCATCTTTGGTCTGGTCAGCTTTTACTGCTTCCTGTCTGCCCTTTTCAAAAGCACCTTTGAGGGTTCCTGCTTACCAATGGGTAGGCCCATTGTGCAGCTTAGTGGTGTGGGGGGAGGAATGACCAAGTGCCTTCACCTGCCTGCCAGAAAAGCTTCCTCAGTCAAGAGAATTGCAGGTAAGGGAGATACATAGGGCACAATGTGGGGGTGGAGGGTAAATTCCGTGAGGTTTTGTAGCAGAACATTATTAAACGAACAATTTTCCCATCCAGATGTGGAAACCATGATAATCTGATGACATTTTGACGAAGTGGGTCAAGTTACAAGAGCCATTAGAAGCTAAATACAGTATGGGGGAAATAGGACCAGTTCCTTGATAAGACCTTCATTGAGCAGTGAATTTGCTGCTGTCTATCCTGTATCATATCTCTGTCTGCTCATCCAGTCTGAGATACCTGAGTCCTGCAGGCTGGGGCTACGACTGAAAGCTTTGTACAGAGAAAGCAGGGCAAATGCATGGTGCTTGCTCTCTCCACAGGGCTGAATGACTTCTGGCCCTGATGAACGTGGCCCAGAACTTCCCTAAGTGCCAGATCTCCTCTTGGATGAATGCTAGAAAATGCACTGTCAGAGGAAATGCTTTGTTAGTTGGGAAAAGGAGATGAGAGCATCGAATTGGCTGTTTTTTCTGTGACAGCTCTTCCGTGAATTACAGCCCCTCACTACTAGTCACTCAAGGGGTTCTGCCCTGTTCACATGCCAACAGATATCCTGAAGAATGGAGGGACTTGTGGCATCCCCACAGATACTGTCTATGTGCTTGTGGCAGCCTGTAACCGGCCTGATGCTGTGGAGAAAGCTCACCAGTAAGTATGCCCAGTAAGGGCTTCCTTGGAGAGTCTAAAGAAGCCTCTAGGTCCTACAGCTGCTACTGAGTACTGGCTACAGCAACCATTGAGAGCAATAAGACACATAGCTTAGCCATCATGGGAACAGTGTGGTGATAAGCCTGGGGGAGAAGGTCTGAATGAGGAAAGGAGACAGTTGAGCTGGATTTGTCTTCTAGGATATTGAAAGCTCCTAGCAGGTAATGGAGCCAGGTAGCTTGAATAACACAAGGAAACCCAGAGAAGTGACAAATGGGGCAGGACATTATAATACATATTTGTAGGTACATATTGTCACAACCAAAACCCCTCTTGTGGTTTAACAGAGGCCTCTAGCTGTGCTTTTGTAAGCAGCCAGGACCCCTCATATATATGGGATTTCCTCAGAACTTGTACAATTGGGACTTCTATCCATTACTACACAAGAAACTAAAACTTTGATTTGTAGTATGCATTCCTTATTGGGAATAGTCATTAATGACCCTTCCTGTCAGGTCATCTGTTGAACAGTCCTACTTTTACTACAGACTGTTGACCTGGGGCAGAGCCTACACACCTTGTCGTAACTCTAGGCCTCGCCAACACAATTTCCTTTTCAGCTTGAAAATAAATCCCCATCTTATTTCCAGGCTCATTTTTCTTGTCTCCTTTCCAGGTCCAAGCGCCAGGCTCAGGATCGCCCCATGTCACTCTGGATTTCTAGCCTAAAGCAACTGGAACCTGCAAAGCATTTGTTCATTCCCCTCCTTTGGGACTTCATGGAAGCTGCCTGGCCATCTCCTATTAGCTTGGTGGTTCCCAGAGGTGAGAAAAGGCTGTTACTTCCAAGCTCTCTGGAGAGCTTTGGCTTTGAAACTCCAACTTTAAGTCACACATCGCTGCAACGCCACGTGCTGCATGGCGATATTTCTGGTAAGATCATTGTGTTTGGGCTGATGTACATCTGTAAGTGCCGTGTGACTCTTCCTTGTGCAGGTGAATGGGTGGACTTCCTGGGAATGAAGGACTCAGCTAAATACGTCGGTACCCCTCAGAGCATTGCCATCCGCATCCCCGACTGCTCTGTCACCACACACCTCATCGACTTGGTGAGTGGTCAGAGCACTCTCATCCCAGCAGCAGTGGCAACCAGACCTTGCCATTGCACCGTCTAAGGAACAGGATTGGTGTCAGTCACTAGCACCCAGGTCCTCTGGCCTGCAGGAGGGGAGAAAGATAGTGAGAGGCTGGAGCACTCTGTCAGCCCTCTTGGCATGTCACCTCACCTCTCTTTTTTCTTTTCTCAATGAAGTGAGGACCCAAGCATGTTCAGACAGGTTTGGGGACTGAAATGTGCTAAAATTAATAACTCTCACAAGAAAAATATCATTAAGAAGGCGTGGGGTATCCAGGCAGCTGGCAGCTGATTTTATTGCAGAAAAGAGGGTAAAAGGAATAACCAACAGGTCAGAACATCAGAAAAGATTTAGGTAACAGACACTTTGTCTGATTTCCTGCATAGAACATTTTTGTTGCAAGCACGGGCTTAACTGAAGCCAGAATTACTTCAGAAGGTCACGAATGTGGCCAGAGGAGCTGTGATACCCTGCACGTTCTGCTCATTTCTAGGACAGACATTATAGGTCTTTGGTAATTGCTGTTGCTGGAACAAAATGTTCTTTCCTGATCCACATCAGTAAACCCCAGCTCAGCAGGGTGTTAGTCACTTCTACACAGATTTGGTGGAACTGTAGTTGCCTACAAAGTAGGTGTCTTTACCTGGGTGAGTCACACTGAGTTCTCTTTAGAGACTCACGAGTGAACTTCAGAATTCGTCATCTGTTTTATACAGCAAAACCTGCTCAGAGCTTTTATTCACATTTTTCTGTCACCAGGTTGGCCCCATTGTGGTCACGTCAGCTAACCCAACGGGAGAGGCAGACACAACACACCACAACCAAGTGTATGCCAAGCTCGGAGACAAGGTAACTGGAGCTCTGTGTCTTTTCATTCCAGCTGGTCCCAAAAGATGTTGGGGATGGAAGAATGCAACCACTTTGTTTCCAGTAAGCAAATCAATAGATGATAAGAAGAATCTGGGAAAGCATCTCATTAAAAAAATCTCATGGACACTCCTCATGTTGGTGTCATAATGAAAGAACAGTGTAAAATACAGAACTTGGTGGGAAACCAAAATTCTTCTGATCTGTACAGTATAGTTATGGCTTGGCAATGTGAGTTAGCTCATCTTCCAACACAGAATGATATAAGCAACAAAAAAATACTTCTTTGCTTACAAGCAGTAAGACCACTGATGTCTGAATGCACCAGGGCTCCAGCTGGTGTTGAGCTGTCAGAACACAGGGAATTCCCATCTAAAGCTGAACTGGTCTAAAACTGGCGCCAAAGCTCTAAAATATTCCTGGCTTTTAGAACTTTCATAAGTAAAATGAAAGTACAATGGTCATGCCCATTCAAATGGCTGTCTTTCATTTCACTGCTAAAGCCCGAGTGTACTACGTTTTGTATATTCGTGGCAGCATATGTGAGGGCAGTTTTAAACAAAAGGTGGTACAAATCGTCTACCTCTGACTCCTCAAAAATCTGGTTTTCTACACATTTGCTTTGT
Organism: Phaethon lepturus; assembly: GCF_000687285.1. NCBI lineage: Eukaryota > Metazoa > Chordata > Aves > Phaethontiformes > Phaethontidae > Phaethon > Phaethon lepturus. The sequence continues at coordinate 9,241 of NW_010530994.1, read as the reverse complement.
GGACGGGTCTTCTTCAAAGCTCCTCAGCTGATGTAAACCTGTCTTTGCTGTACTGCTGACCTACACCCCATAGAACTCTCTCTCTTTGCTTTTATTAACTTCATTCATTACAGATTTAGCCCTTAGTGTCAATACAGTGGGGTAGGAAGGAGCAGAGTTGCCTTTGATAATAATTACCTACTGTTGAGAGGCAGAAACTGCCCTCCCTCTTCCCAAGTGCCTGAGGGAAACTTGCTGTGAACATCTGTTGCTCTTCAGGTGGATGCAGTTCTTTGTGATGGGCCTTCTCCAGAGAACATTGCCTCCACCGTTGTGGATTGCACCAAAATCGACAGTGGAAACATAGGATTCTTCAGAGTTGGTATCATCCCCAAGTCTCAGGTAAAATTAATGTTGATTTTATTTCTCCATTAAGCAGGTGTCAGACTCGGGGTTTCCTAGTTCCATGAGGAGCTGAAGAAATGTGTGATAGCATGAGGAGTTATCACAGGGTAGTGAGAAAGAGCAGAAAAACAGAGCTCCATGTTGCCTATGTCCTGATCCTGCCTCTGGACCACCATTGCACCTCTCTGTGCTAAGCACATTGCTGGGGAACGTGCGGGGTGAGACTGATTAATCTGCAAAAAGAGCTCTGACATCCAAGGTCATGGACCCCCATGAGGCAGGCTCTCCATTTACACCTATCCAGAGACCTCTGAGCAGACAGAAATGCTTAGTGTAATCCCAAAGCTGAGCCCAGACACGCAGCTTGAAAAAGAATAGGGCATTCTTTCAATATCTGGAGAAGAAATTAGTGCTTTCCCCTAATTACTAACCCACTCACAACTGTGTTTACTAATTCCAGGTGCTGCAGATACTGGAGCAGGTGCAGAAGAAACACACATTGATTCCGAAGAGTGGCACTTGCACCACAAAAGGCCAGGAAGAACATCTGAATCATAGCCATGCTGTGCCCAATGGGGTGGGCATGGCTGCCTCGGAAGAGGCAGTGCCGGTGCAGTCCTCCGATGATGGCTGTGAGAATCACACTCGCCTCTGACTCCCGAGCAGGTCAAGCAGTTACGTGCTCACTAGGAAGGTGTTTGCTGGAAAATGACATATTGGGGAATGGGAGAGGTTTCTCAGCTGCAGGGGTGACTTACTCATCTTTCTATGGATACTGCTAAAATATCCCAGTGCAGAGCTGACTTACAAACCACAGTCACCCAGAAGTAAAATTTTCATTTATGGAGACCGCCAGCTTTCACTGAAGATCAGACACGGCCAAAGAAAGTGTTATCGGTGCCAGACTGGCCCCAGAGTAACAGAGGTTTTTTCCTTTCAGTGGGTGTTAATATCTTCAGTTTGGGGCATAGAGTAACATGACATGTTTCATAATGACGTGTTGGGGAAAAACACTGCACAAAACTTGAAATGGGAGCGGGAGAAGGGAAGATGTATTCAGGTATTGCACTGGTGAATATGGTGGACTTTCTAAAATGGGTGAGGCAAAGCATGGCCTTGGGAGCTGGGGCTATCTTCTGACATGTCTTCTCAAAATGGAGGTCACAGAGCCCAACACTAAAAAGAAATGCCATTATCTGAGATGCCATTTTCTGTATTTCACAATCAGTGTGACGGTGGAATTATCATTTTCATTACTCTGGCAATATCTCCTTAGAAGTGCTGGAGCATTATGGAAGACCGTCTCTTCCCATGTTATCTTACACAGAGTATGAATTTCAGGAGATTCATCTGCACTGCGTTTGAGGATGCTAAAAGCTGGTCTCTTGCCTTATAGCATAATTGTACATATCTTATGGTACGTTTCCTCCAGAGTGCAGATTTAGTGCAGAGTGGTAGCTGCTGACCAGGAGGAGGTGAAAAGAAGTTTCAAACCAATGTGAGGAGTTTTCCTTAGCAAAGACTGCATGGCTGTGCAGTTAGTGGCTTGTTTAGCCTCTGAAAACTGTTGATCTTATTCTTACCTGACTCAGGTGCAAGGTGCTGATCAAACTCCAGCTGAAACCAATGAATTGATTCATTGATTTCACCTGAAGTTCTGCTGGAACTTAAGCATAAATGCTGTGCAGTCAGAGGAGTTCAACCTCTCTGAACTATGGCAAAACCAGGTCTTCTCAGCTTGTTCTTACAAAACTGGCTCTCTTCCTGCAGAGAAAGAAAATGCCAGGTAATTGAGTTTGTTAAATCATTTTGCTGGTCTACTTACTGTATCTCTTTGGAGTTTATTAAAACTGATTTTTAGAAAGCAATAAAATGTTTTCAATAAACAGTCATATGTCACGCAAGACTGTGCTGTCATTCAGTGAAATGAAAACCTTGGAAAAAAACCTTGTGGGTCGAAGGGTTATGGATTTCAGCATGTCAGGGTTCCTGGCCATGCATGAAGGATCTTACAAAGGAATCAAATTGCATCACTTTCCAGCATGGGGAAGTAAGAGAAGATGACTCTCAACATCAAACCCCTGGTGCCAGCTCCCTTGCTGAGGAGTGCTAATGAGCTCATAAACACCAGGGCTGAATTTTGCCCCTTTCCTTAATTCAGTAAAAAAAAAATCAACACTATAAACACTGAAAGAAATATTAATCTGGAGAGGTGCTGAAGCATCACAAAGAGAAACAGCCCTGGCTTAAATATACCAGGGATGATGCTGCCCTGTGCTGCAAGTAACGATACATTTTAGTATGCCACAAGTTAAAAGTGGTTTAAAAAGCTGCATTCTTCCCAACATGCCTCTCCTGGGTCCGTTTTTCCTCTTTCACTCTCTCCTTGTGGTGCTTCTTTCTTACAGAAGGTTTTGACTGCAGTGTCGGGACACTGGGAGAACATGCAGGGGAACCATTTCTCACTTTGCTGAGCGAGGTGCAAGACAGGGAGATATTCCATTGAAGTTCAGTCCCTGTTTTACCCCACCTGCAGCTCTCCTGTGTACAAGCAAACTGGAAAGACATAGTTTAGGGAGGAGGAGATTTAAATGGGATATTTCAGTTTAATCGAGGCAAAAAAAATTCTAATATTTCCAGAGTTTTCCCAGCATTCAAGATGCAGAAAAACACTTTTAAAGAGAAATAGAGAGAGAGGAAAAGCCTCTGTTTTAAGCGGCAAATCCAAAACACTTCAGTATGAAACTGTTGAGACAAACGTTTGAACTTTTTTCAGCATATTTTCTGAAAAATCACAGAGCAAATCCATTTTGAGGTATTAACAAGAATTTATCAAATATTTTCATCACTCTAAAAATGTAGGTTTTGGTCAAAAATGGTTGCCCAGCTCTCCTCAGAGGAGACTCTGAGGAGCACCTTCCAGTGCTGTTCCTCTCCTGTCCTGCTTAGTGGGAAAGAATTGCTCCATTGCAGTGTACCCCATGAGAAGGTCAGAAGGGGATTTGGGGTCCTCAAACCTCCATCACAGGAGGGGTCTGAGTTACTGAGGAAGAAACTTCTTCTTCTGAGAAAGGCCAATTTTGGTTGCATTGTCAATGGCTGAAAGGTCACCTTGGGAGACAAAATAATTTCATGAATGGGCCTCTTTGTGACATAGCCAACGCTTTATTCCCACTGGGGTTGAAAACAACCCAGGAAGAAGGGCTGTCCCACCTTGATTTTGCCCTTTGTGGAGTCCAGACATCCATGTCAATGGAAAGAAGAAAAAAAAAAAAAAAAGAGAATGGAAAATAAAGAAGTGTATTTTCCAGTCGCAGGAAAAAACCAGCTCATCCTTCTGAGAATAGAGCTGTGCCATAGGAACAGGAACTGACTCAACGACATCTTCGAGGATGCGTGTTGGTATAGTGGGTGGACCTGATACTAGAGTGG
>NW_010530994.1:3857-5394 GCF_000687285.1 Phaethon lepturus | reverse complement strand
AGAGCGGTGCAGAGAGGAAGGGCGGCATCACAACCACCTCTTGAGTGTAACCAGCCGAGCAGAAGCCTTGAGACGTGGGCAGAGTCACGAATGCCTCTTGACCACCTCCAACTTAAAGAGATGCCGGGAACTGGGGGCTCTGTAGGGACAGACCCCTCTCCTCTTTGGCTCCTGCCCCTGAAATGTGCGAGTCAAAGTCTGCCTATAGCTTGGGATGGGACATGAGGTGGAGGAAAAGGCAGAAGCAGAGTCCTGCTTAACTGGGTGACGAACAGTCAAAGCAAAGCCCTTTGATCTTGGCACTGTTGAGGGCACAGCATCTGAAAACAAACCCGCAGTGATTTTATGTCACACTCGCCTTTCTGCATTCTTCCTGGCACTCCTCCCTGTAACATCAAGGGCCTAGGGTTATTACTACAGAATGAGCAGATAATCCGGCTTGTCGCTTTTTGGAGAAATACCGAGAACAACAAAGAAACAGCATATTTCAAAATCCTGGGCCAGATCTTCAGCTGCTCCACAAAACACAGCCCGGATTTACATACCTGCTAGCTGAGTTGCGGTGCCCAGCCGAGAGCTGGACAACCTCTAACGATCTAGAGCCATCTGGGAGTCCCCGGCGTTCACACCAACTGTAACTGCATTTACGGAGCAGCCCTGAGCTGAGGTTCAGAATAAACCAGAACAGAGAGAGCCCGGTGACAGCAGCCGGGCGCTTCACCAACTCTGTTTAAGTTGTCTTTTGCTGCATGTCTCCCTTGTTGTAATTCGTGGCGCACCTGAGGTTGTCTGGTGTGGAACAGCAGTAGAGAATTTATCTACCTAGGGAATAAAATCAATTGTCTAAAAAATCTTGTGGGGAAAAAGCAGTGGTCTGGAAATTGAGCTTCTCAAGTCATAACAAGAATTAATGGGATTAACTTCCAGTTCTGACTCCATCATATTCTTCCTTTCTGCCCCAACTAGAAAAGCATCTGGTGGCTCCAAGACTTTCGTCTCCTCTTTATGCACAGCACTGTCACAGCTGGGGCTGGGGAAGGAAAGGCTCTGTAGTAGCTGCATCTTTGGGCAGGGACCTGGGGGGTTTATCAGACCACCGTATTCCCCGGCACCTTTTCCGTGGTTGCTGACATCTCGCTGCCAACGGAGCTCAGTTAATACCCAACCACGTGTGTGAGGGCTCGTGTGCAGCTCGGTGGCTCCATGGTGTTTGTCTGTGACCTCTGATGGAGGTGATCCTGCCCCTCCGGCTCTGTTGGTGTAGATGCCTAACCCAGCAGTTCTCCGTTTAGATCCAGCACGCATCGGTGGGGCGTGAAGGTGCGCGACAACCGGGCACGGGATCCAGCCCTCCGCACTGGTTCCTCTCTCGGTACTCAAGGGATCCCACAGCAGCACTGCCATGGGTCCCCAACTTCTCAGCCCCATGGACCGGATGGAGGAAGATAGGCAGAAAGTGCTACAGAGCAGTCAGGGCAAGGGGTCATGCTGGGGGGCTGGATGGGGAGGTCTATCCTGTACGTCCAGTTCAGCACTG
>NW_010530994.1:0-3826 GCF_000687285.1 Phaethon lepturus | reverse complement strand
GTTCAGCAGCTGCAATAAATACCTCAACTGAAAAGCCCATGCCCAAAGTCTCAGAAGTGTTAGTTCTTGTGAGAATCACCTTTTCATTCCTTCCTGAAAAACACAAAGAGAAGATCTTACCTGTCTTATTATCTCTTCCTAGATACCAAAAAATCAGGAATTTCAACAAATTCTTCTGCTCTGGCCATCAGATGGATGTCAGGGTTCAGACAGTTATCCTGAGATAGATATATCTGTCTCAGCGGCTGCGGAACAGAGACACTGCAGTCCCTTCAGGACCAACCATGCCCAGGCACCTTTGAGGAACCTCACATTCTCCACGCACTGCTGCAGAAGCAGAAAATTCTTTGACCATCTCTCAAGGTAGCCTGTCTTGGCTCTATGCAGCTCTCAGAGGAGCAGGGGTTGTAGGATCTCCTCCCGAACTTAGAGATGTTCTCTACCTGAGCACCTCCATTCTCAGACCCTATTTTTCATATTATTCACCCAGAAGGAAGTAACATGGATAATGAGACGTTTATTGCCAATTTCAGTAAACAGCCAGCCCTGAATTCCTTCTCTGACATAACACCAATTACAGGAGATACTAGAACAACCTTCTTCCTTTGACCTGACTGCTGGTTCACACCAAACAATTGCTCTTTTATCTGCTGAATTAATGACGGATGCATATAACCAGTTCCTCACCGATATGGGTTCCACTATGACCTTGTGTGGTCAGTGACAACACCCTAAATTAGCAGGATGTGCCCAGATTTCCTTTCAGTGCACTATTTTTAAGAACCTGGAGGATGGGTAAGTACTTGCAGCTCTGACTCTGCCCCTGACCAAGCTCACCTTATCTCCTCAAAATTCCCCTAAGTCCCCTAACTGCTTCTGGCATCCTTTCCCCTGCAGCCTTGCTAAGGACTGTGTCCTCCCACGCTCTAGGTTATCAGATCTTGCATGACCCAAGGGGTACCACAGCCCCCATCCTCCTTCTTACCATGCCCTACAATTGCTCCAGGCCCTCCTTGCCTGCGGCGGCCGGCAGCTGTGTCCACTTGCAAAATAAACCGAGTCCTAATTGGTAATGCAAGAGTCTCTCACGGGAAGTAGAAATGGCAGTAGAGGTGGAGGAGGAATAAGGGAGGAGCAGACATGGCAACTTGCTACAGTTCCAGGCGTGAAGAAGAAACCAAATCCAGTAGGCAGCAATGACCATGACCACTGGGACACAGGATACGGCTTGCTTCTCCTCGGCCACAGGAAGAGCTGAGATGGGGTTTCCACAGACATAATTAATGTTGATGATGTTCTCCATCTCGCTTCCAGGCTCTAGCTCTGCAAAGACACAACAAAGTGTGAGTCGAAGGAAGCTAAAGGCCTTTTCCATGTCTCTTCAGAGCTAAACTTCTGATAGGAAACACAGCAGCTTTGGGGGGGTTCATCACCGAAGACCGGCTTTACACAGCAGCTCTTGGATCCTTTGAGGTTGCCTACACGTTTTGGTGACTTTCTGAACTTTTTGGACGTGCTTTGCCCAGAACAGTACAATTCATTCCATCTGTTGGGGAAGTGAGTCCCATCAGATCTCTGGCGGAAGGGTAAGAGTCAGGTAGGAGGGTGCATGCATGTGTACAACAAACACCAGAGAGCGGTTACTTTTTCCTGATACTCTGCACAAAGTTATGTTTAAAATGTGCATTGATAAAATGCAGATTCATGGAGTTATGACATCATTGCCTCCAGGAAGATGCCCTTTCCTGACTCATAAAATTATCTGACAGATAAAATGAAGTCAGTGCGAAAAACAAGAAGAAGGAAGGAGATGGGTATGGGCAGAGCAGAACCGAAGCCAGACAGCACAACTCTGGACATGCGTCACCTCCAGGACGGGAGTAACCATCTCTCGGTACCTGCTTTCCTGGCTTCAGAATTTCTTATTTTCAGACTAAACCATGGTTGGTGAAAGCTACCAGCTGAGAGTCCAGGAGAGTGGACACGCTGGTTTTCTGTGCTGAGACAGAGATGGAAATTCAGTGCTCTGGGAAGCTGAACTGACCAAATCTTGCTTTCCTGAGAAAGGAGGCACTGCAGAGGCATTGGAGACTTGGTGGTGCGTACACGTGTGCTGTCACCCTCCAGGGGCTGGAGGTTGCACACTTGCGTGTGCAAGTGGGCTGCTCCTCTCTGCCAGACCCAGTGCCCCATCCTTGAAAACTATTTCATTAGAACTCAGCTTGCTTCTCGGCAAACGCTAGGACGGGAAAGGGGCGCAAAATGAAGAAACCCATCCGCAGGAGAGGTTTAGGGACAAACATGACAGGGTTTACGTCCTTCAACCCCAGCTCTGTTAGAAACCAAAGGCCCGGTTGCTCATTGCTGGTTCCCATTTGGAAATGAGCCTTCAGCAATAGATAGCATCTCCTAACACAGCAAGAGGCGTTAAATAGCAGCAATAGCCCTAATGAAAGGACCCTGTGTTTAGAGAGCTTGAATAAAGGAATTGAAGGCTCCCGTTGTTGACCTAAGGTGTGTTTGTTCCCCTCTAACCTTGCAGAAACGCTGGCAGGGGCGGTCCAGACCTGGGGGGTTTGCTTTGAGTCCCTGGGAAGAATTGTGGGTACGCGACCACGCAGACGTTGCTCCAGCCCCCACCCTTCTTGTGCTGAATTTGTGGGAGACGGAGACCGGTTATGTTCGTGGAATCTCGACATGGCGCTGCTCATTCACATGGGGGTTGGTGGCTAAGCCATTTTCCAGGTTAACTTGTCGTGGTAACTGTTTGGATGAATTCTGTCTTATATTTGGCTAAATTGGCAGAATCGACAACCTGATGTACAGACCAAAACCCTGATTTTCCAATCAATCACTGCAATGCTCTTAAGTGCTTTCCTCAACGGCTGAGACACCCCAGACTTGATTTACCTGCCAGACAGCAGCAGTGCAAGGTGAGAGCTGCTGCTGCTGCCAAAACGCTCACTCTGCAACGTCCCAGGAGCCCACAGCCCCCACAGGTAACTTTTCCAGCCGGGTCAAAACTTGCCTCGATTTACCAAACCCTGGGCTGTTTGGTGTGTGCGCTGATCACGGCAGGCGGGGAACTCCACATCCTTCCCCTGAGGTGAACTGTCCTGTGCCACCGACACGGGGACGGTCTAACGCAGACACACATCGCAGAGGTGACGAGGCAAGAAGGGACCTTCTGCTTTTTGTTTGTTCCAGCAGTGTATGTGTGGCCAATATTAAAAAAAAAATCATTTTCTTGGAAAGGTCAAGTAGTTTTTCAAGTATTAAAACATGAGAGAAGTCCCAGGTTGTGGGACTTCGCCACATGCTTAAAGTTAAGCCTCTGCTGGGCGGTGGTGGAGCTCAGCTGGCACTTAAATGCATTTATTGAATAAGTGCCTTATTGTACCCGGGTTTGCAGAAGGTGAAACAACTCTTTGCGCTGCACTAACAGCCTGGCGGTAGCGGTGGCCTCCTCTCCTTGTTTCTCTAATACAGTTACCTCATCCAATTATCTGTACGTTTAAACTAAATGTTGCGTGTCAGCATCCGCAGCTGGGATGCAGATATACCGGCAGCACAAGAGCCACGGGTAACTCTGTCCCCGTCAAGCAGTCGGATTTTCTTGCACTGACTTCGTGATGACTTTGGTCTGCGCCTTTCTGGGTCCGGGCCAGAGAGAACGGCGGTGTCTTAAAACTTCCCCAGAAACCCCCACCGTAATCTTCAGCCCTCCCGGTCTCTTGTGGTTTCCTGCTCCGCTCCCCGCGGGTGCTCCTGGCCCTGGCACTGCGGTGCTGCTGGCTGCCGCCGGGCGCGCTGACCGGCCCGATCC
>NW_010530993.1:0-28002 GCF_000687285.1 Phaethon lepturus | reverse complement strand
CTAGTGTTTCTGTGATTCTGTGATTCTTTCTTCATACCACTCACAGAGACATGTATTTTTTCAAGAGTTCTTGTCAATCTTGTCATGCTACATGAAAGGTAGCAAAGCACATGCTATTTAATCTTAAAAAGTAAACTGAGTATTTTACTGGGGTACACTAGACTATTCTAGTGTTTAAGACGTTTGCAAAATTCAAACTACAGTGGAAATGCATGAAGAGAAACTGGGAAAAAGCCTCCTACTTACTTTATACAAGGCACTTTATAGTAATTACAACATGATGGTAGGGTAGGGGACTGTTAAATGATGTAATCTAAAAAACAAGAACGCCAAACTTTGAATGTTGTTGTGTATGTTCTTTATGTCATTAACAATATGACATGTGTCTGAAGTAAATGTCCCAATGGGGAAAATAATTCTTGCAGAAAAGGACAAGAAGGAAGAGAAGGTTTGACTAGCCTAAACTGAGCTGAGAAAAAGCTGACCTAATGAAAAAGGCATAAAAATGATTGTATGAACACCGGAGCATGAAAGCCAGTACAAGATTTTCAATGGTACTGAGCTGCTATTTTTGGCCAAATCTATAAAGAGATAAGACCATGAATTGTGATTAGTGCAACAAATGTTTTCGCTACCTTTGCACTCATGGTAAACAGCAACAGAGTCCTCCTTCTGCTGAGCTTTCTTCAATAAGTTTAAATAGTGGAAATACTTTGAGAAATTACCTTGAACGTTGCTGTTCTCTTTCAAGAGACATACTCAAATGAAATGGTGGTATATATAATACGATATGATATGATATGATATGATATGACATGATATGATATGATATAATATGTATTCAACCCTAGCCTGCACAGGGTTTCAAGGAAATTTTCATAAAGACATCAACAAGTCCCTGTTTTAGTTCAACACTTCTCTATATTCTGGGGGAAATTCTGAAAGTTAGAAAACACGCACATTATATCAAATATTTATACTGTAAGAAGCTGCGAGTTCTTTTACCTAAAGTATATCCATATAAAAACAGAGCCAGAAGCATATATTACTGAAGTATAAAAAGGTAAAAAATCATACATCTTAGCCCCAAAACACCCAAGTAATAGGTATACTTCACAGTAAATGAACTTCAAAATAGAATGAGAAGTGCGGTTTCTCTGTGGAAGGAAGAAAATTGATTCGTGACAACTATTTAGCTTCACCGATCTTGTTTCACTTTTTGGAGATTCTCACTGTAGAAGGTGTCAGAACCTTTGGCTTTATGCTGTAAAATAATCTTGTGTGCAGCTACAGATGTAGCAAATGTATCAGTAAATACCAAACAGTGCCCTGACACTGGCCTTCAGGAACCTCAAGCCCTGGAGACCAGGGAAAAAGGCTGATAGAAGGAAAATGTGGTCTTGGTGGAAGAGGGTCAGGTCAAGGAACAATTAGGTAAACTGGACACACGTAAGTCCACAGGCCCTGATGGGATGCACTTATGAGTGCTGAGGGAGCTAGCTGATGTCACTGCAAGACCACCGTCAATCGTCTTTGCTCTGTCATGGTGACTGGGAGAAGTGCTCGAAGACTGAAGGAAAGCACGTATCACCCTCATTTTCAAGAAGGCAAAAAGGAGGATCCAGGAAACTACAAGCCAGTCAGCCTCACCTTGATGTCTGGAAAGGTAATGGAGCAACTAACACTGGAAACCATTTCCAAGCACATTAAGGATGAGAAAAACATTAGTAGTACAGACAGCTTCACTAAGGGAAAATCATGCTTGACCAACTTTATAAACTATGATGAAATGACTGGCCTGGTAGATTACAGGAGAGAAGTGGATATTGTTTACCTGGACTTCAGTAAGGCCTTTAATACTGTCTCCCATAAGATCTTTACAGACAAGCTGTTGATGTTTGAGCAGACATTGAGGTGGACTGAAAACTAGATGAACAGCTGGGCCTAGAGGGTGGTGATCAGTGGCAGAAAGTCTAGTTGGAGGCCAGTAAATAGTGGTGTACCAGAGGGGTCAATACTCGGTCCAGCCCCGATTATCATCTTCATTAATGATCTGGAAGATGTGGCAGAGTGTACCCTCAGCAAGTCTGCAAGACACCAAAATGGTGGAATGGCTGATACACCAGCAGATCATGCTGCCATCCAGAGGGACCTGGACAAGCTGGAGAAATGGGTGGACAGGAAGCACATGAAGTTCAACAAGTCCTGCACCTGGGGAGGAACAATGCCATGCACCAGTATATGCTGGGGGCTGCCCAGAAGGAAAGCCGCTTGGCAAAGAGAGGGACCTGGGGGTCCTGGTAGACACCCAAGTCGAACATGAGCCAGAAATGTGCCCTTGCCACAAAGAAGGCTAATGGTATCCTGGGTTGTATTAGGCAAAGTATTGCCAACAGGTAGAGGAGGGTGATCCTTCCCCTCTACTCAGCACTGGTGAGGCCACAGCTGGAGTGCTGTGTCAAGTTCTGGGCTCCTCAGTACAGGAAGGAGATGCACATACTGGAGAGAGCCCAGCAAAGGGCCATGAAGATGTTGTAGGGACTGGAGCATCTCTCCTACGAGGAAAGGCTGAGAGAGTTGTGACTCTTCAGCCTGGAGAAGAAAAGGTTCAGAGGAGGATCTTATTAATGTGTGTAAATACTTAAAGGGAGGCAGTAAAGAAGACTGAGGTAGGCTCTTTTCTGAGGTGCCCACTGACAGGACAAGAGGCAGTGGGGACAAACTGAAACACACGAGGTTCCCTCTGAACACCAGGAGACACTTTTTTGCTGTGAGGGTCACCAAACACTGGCACAGATTTCCCAGGGAGGTTGTGGAGTCTCCAACCTTAGAAATATTGAAAACCTGTCTAGGCACAGTCCTGGGCAGTCTGCTCTAGGTGGCCCTGTCTGAATGGGGAGGCTGGACCAGATGACCTCCGGAGGTCCCTTCAACCTCAACCATTCTGAGCTTCTGTGATAAAAGCAAAATATCCATGGTTGACTCTCTAATGCACTCCATTTTGCTTCATACCTGCATTCAAATTGATGACTGTTCAACAGAGACTGATGAATATCAGAATTCATTTCCCCTTTGCAACACCTTCATTTTCCAAGAGAAAACACAGGTGTTCCACTTCTCAACTTAAGAGTTTACAGAAGAAAAAAAACTTGAAAGCATGCATGTTAGAAATATGGAAATAAGCTTCCATCTGGAATTATTACGTTCGTGGAAAAAGCCTAAAAGATGGAGAATCAGAAGTCCTGGCACCTCCAAAGGGATTTCCTCCTGTGACAGTCTTAAAGCCTGAAAACTTGTCTGTGCTGGCAAAATGCCAAAAAGATGGAACAGAAAGATGGCAAACCTAGCATCAGGTTTCTGTAATCAGTTTTTTTTTGTTGAAAAGCTTGTAAAAATCACTATTATCTCACAAAACATTATAATTTAAACAAAGGAACTATCTCTGATAAAAATCTACCAGTGAAAAATGAATGTTCTTTTTGCCTGTTCAGTCTTAAGTGTCCATGCATACACCACTGCTTGTACAGCCTATCCAAACATAACACAGATCAGTACTGTAAAAGTCAATGTTTACTGGTAGTTCTGTAAAATTAGCATAGATCTATCTCATTTTACAATAAGACAACATGTGGCAATGAAGACAAGATTATTTGGTAAATATGAGAAATTATTATCACACCCAAATGGATACTATAATCCTGCCATCATTAGTTGTGCTGCAGTATATGCTAATAGGTTCTACTCTAACAGTTGTTTTCATTTATATCATATTACTGTGTAAAATACTTATTCATTTATATATGCGTGTAACATCCCATAAAAGGGACAAAACAATTTTTACTTCTGCCATGAGTGAATCAGAATCAGATTCAGTTTCAGAAATATTTTCTTCTGGAAAAAACTCTCACACACAAAAAAATAATTCTGCAGTTCTGTGCAGCTCTTACACAAATATCACTTAATTCACAGAAGCTAATGTGCAAGCCAATGACTGCTTTAACAAGAAGAGGTGCTGGTGTAAGCATCTGGACAACCAAATTACTGACCATAATCTCTGTTAAGACACTCAGCAGGAGATATGAAAAAGATACATCTTCTGGTCTTACTGTAATGAACCTTTGTTTAGCACTTAAGACAATACACTGTAACCTGATGCAGCTTAGGAAACCTGTCACATTTTCTATAATATAATGCATACCATCAACCTGTAGGTACACACTGCTCTGTAACTAAAACCTATCTTTCCAGTAAACAAACACCTGTGTAATTCTGCCAGTCCTACTGTTAATTTTGGACATGCTTTAGAATTAACAGATGTGTAAGTCACTACAGTGAGTAAGAAGGTATTGAAGATGATGGGCCCTGGACACAGAATAGCAACGACGCCAAGTATCTTTATTAATTCAAGTTAAAGGCTTAGCTATTCATACAACTTCATCGTATTTCTGCATACATTCTGCAAAACTTTCAGCACTGTAAGTTTCTGTAAAAAACATTCTGATTCTGTTCTAGATATTTCAGTTCAACAGTCAAAAGCCACTGACATCTGCGTATGTGTGGATATTAGCAGCATTATGCTGAATGAGATAGGCTGCTCTGAATAAAAAAATGCGTTCACATATAAATTAAATTATTTTTAATGCACACTGGCTGCAGGCCCACAGTATGACATTGAGATCACTGTCTCTAAGATGTCATCATCATCATGCTTTTTTATACCCCTAGTCCAAACTGTAAAAAGTAAGGAAGGGCTCTACTGTAGCCCACCACGTTAGTATTTTTCATGTCAAGATTTTGAGGTTCTGTATTATATGACCTGATATAATGTCGAGGGAAGTTTGAGAGAACTACTCCAAGGAACTCCAGGACAGAGTTAGAGAAAAATATAGTGCATGAGGACTCACGCTGGTGTATCCAGAGCAGTTCAGGAGGGAATCCTTCCCAGAACTCCATCCAGACATCATGTCTGAGGGAACTGGTTTCTGTGCCAGGAGATTGGTAACACGGGTCTGTTACCAGTCTGGAGGCTGGTAACACGGGTACAGTGTAGCAATCAGGTATAGTGTAGCTGAGAATTTTTTCATAGTGTAGATATACCTCCAATCATTGCACTTCACAATCATATCTACATTAAAGCTGGACTAGCCACTGCAAGTTATCACTGCTTTAGCTAAAATCAAAACTGAATTATTTTTGAAGTGTCTGTCTTTCTTTTAGTGAGACTTCATATTTTACTGGAAGACTGTCAAGAAAGATGTCCCTTTTGAAACAAAATGGTGCTGTCATGAAGGTCACACAGGAGACATTTAACCCTGCTTTTTTGTATCATCTTGTAGAGGGCTGGGAGAAGGGCAAGAAATTTGTTTTTTGTTTTTTACAGAGAGAGAAGAAAAAGGGGCATCATTAAGTAACCATTCACAATAAAGAAAAAAGACTATCCTGTGAGACTGAGCATGTATCAGACAAAGACAGGCCCTTTCCCTCCCTAACGGACCAGGATATCAGTCAGAGGGGCTTAACAGCCCTTTTTTATAGGGTCCTGCATACTCAGAATTTAGCAGAAGTAGATGCTCTTGCAATAGAATCCCAAGCACTCTTTTTTTTCCCTGAAGATTGCTAAGCATTTTTTCATGTTAAGACACTAACTGGCTTTTTATCTCCAACCTCCAGGCAAAACGGTAAATTCAGGTTTTTCACTGTATCTTCCTCAATGAATTCAAAAAGACTATACTGCTTCTTACATGGGGATCAACTGCCTCACCCGAAGATGAACTGCATTTCAGCACTGTCAAATACCCATTTCTCAGCAGTACCATCTCCATCAGAAGAGACATGGAGAGTAAACACAAGACACAATTGGCAGGCTAAGATTTTACCTGCACAACATTTAAGTAAAGTATATTTTAGCCTGGCAATATTTTTATTCTCGTATCTAAAGCCCCTTGCAAGAAAACAAAATTATTTTTGACCATGTTACTTATGCATAGCTAGGTTACAAAACAAGATTTTCCAAATCAGGAAAAGGAGCATCATTCCTATTTCTCACTCACAAATAGCTTCCAATGACTCTTTGGGAAGGCTTCTTGTACTGTGACTGAAAGTCACCTAGGAAAAACTGATCTGACATGAAAAAATAATCAACAGGGTCTTTAGGATTTTAGGGCCAGCCCATGCTCATAAAAGTTGGCTTTAGCTGGAGTTAGTGGTTAGCACACCAAAATATCTCATACAACCTTGAAAGACACGGAAAATCATGGAGTAGGTGGGCTATACTGCTTCTGCTTTAGTGAAAACATACGCTGATAAATGCCAATTTCTCTTTACTCTCACACTGGCGGCATTCACTGCTTCCTCATCCATTATGTATTTATTTCTCTAGTTCTGCAGTCTTGAGGTTTGATTTCAGCTAGAGCTGCCTGTTGAATGGTTTTGCCTCCACAATTACTGTGCTAGGAAGCAACAGCTCAAGGATGACTGCAGACATATCTACGGGAGACAAGACGTGAATTAACCTGTTTTTCAGGTAGTTGCTAGGGAAGACTTCCAATGAATTTTACTCTCTGAATTATTTTAAAAGAAAAGAAAGCAAAACAAACTTGTCCCCACGTTCTCTTAGCACAGTTCTGTATACAGAATTCTGTATACAGAATACAATATTCTGTATGTTGTGACTCCCTGGAAACAATGGCGACCCGTGGATATGTGAAGTTTCTTCCTCTTCTTTAATCACATCTTTTGCTCTGCTACCAGGAGATGGTTTTGGTGCCTGCACTATCTATTGTGTTTTCAGGCAATGAGGCAAATCGGAAACGCAGTACACATTATATGACCAATCCTGTTATCTATCTGGCAAAACTTTCATTAGTTTCAGTGGAACTACTGCCCAAATGTAACTAGAGAATCAGAATCCAAGATTATTTGTGAACGATTTCTCATTAGATATCACAGTTCAAAAATTGCAGCAGACAATTCTCCATTACTCGTTTAGCATACGATGTACTGGAATTATAAAATACAAAAGCAATGGACAGAACTGTGATTCTACAAATATAAGGCAACATTTTATTCCTAGGTAATCATAATGCAATTCTTGTTTTAGTTTAAAGGATATTTCATTACACTGAATCTTAATTTTACATCATTGACTCCTGTATTGCCATGTGTCACTGGAGAGTACTTGCACATCTTGTTTCCTCCCTTGAACCTCTGCTGCTCTTTTCCCCTTCCCTTCATATTGCTGAATTCTGAGTATTACCTGTGTTTTATCAGCTTCTCTGACTTTTGTGCCTGGAGCGTTGGGTATTTTCTATTGTCTTCATTGTTCAGTAGAAAAATATTTGGATATTGTGAGTCTAAATACTGGATGCCAGGAATCTCACAGGCTAAAGCTAATTCTCTTTGATAGGCTTGTTTTTTTGCCAGAATTTGAAACCCCAACAAAAAAATCATAGATCTGTTTTTTAAAGGCACATAGGCCAAATTCTGAAGGCCTAATTCAACGGCAAATTGCAATAAATATTTCACAGAAGCATAGGTAGACATAACACTTGTGCAACAATACTAATTATATTTTGCTTCTCATCACGCAGTAAGCACACTTTCCGTTAAAAAATTATTTGTACTGTAAATTATTGTGTTGCAATTTAGCATTGTACAGCGCATAGCATCTAGACTCCTGAATGTTACAGCAGTACCACTAATAAATAAAAATAAAGAAAGTTAAAGCAACAGTTTTCTCCATATACATTTTCTTCTGAAATTTAAGCTTTATACATCTCATCTATACATCTATCATTTGAAGAAACAATGATAACAATTTAAAAACAAGTGCAAGTTGTAAACTTACAGCCACGTAATCTACAAATATATTGTTATTAAAAATTTGTTGTGGAAAGGTATGAAAATAGATGTAACACACTACTCACAACAAAGTCATAGTTTTTACCAAGCACCAAATAATGTGAATTCAATCAAAATGCATAAACTGCCTTGGACAACACAACCCCATCATAATAAGGAAGGGTTGAGAGTGTGCAGGAAAACAGCACCAACCTCATGACATGGTGACCCAATGCACTAGTGACTGCTTGCTACAGGAAAAGTAACTTTCTAAATTCCCTGCAAAATCAGCACTTATACTATTGGGTTCCTCTTTTTGATGTTCTTACCAGTGTGGAAATTTTAAGCCTTACAAGGCAATGCTGCTTAGCATAACCCCACCAATGGGGTTGATTGATCATTTGACCCCTAATGAAAACAGACTTTTCTCCTCATCAGAAGTAGAGAGTTTTCTGAGGTAGCTGCGCTACATTTTGTCTTAGGAGAAGATCTTTCACTATGCATCTCTCTCACTTGGGAGCTGGTATTGAAGACAATGACAGCACAACTAATTTACCTTTATTTTGCAAGAACTCCCATATCAAGAACAACGAAACTACAGAACCATGGGCTGTGAGAAAAATTCTATAACCTGCAGCCCCATCATACAGTGTTGTCATTGCTAGTGACAGGCCTCAGACTTTGTATCAAATTTGCTGCTCCTCAGAGCTGAGGCTTGTTGGGCTTGCTCTGTCTGAATCTGAGCTTCGTTTTAGCTTGTTTAACTATAGCAGCAATTTTTTTTTTTAACGAGGTGGCTATGGCTAATTTCCTTTGCCTATCTTTGTATAGTGCAAACTTATTTTTATAAGCATAGTAACAGCAGTTATTCTGTTTAGAATTAGGTATTTATGACCATAATGATGTAAGACAGCCTGGTATGATAGCAGAGCCCTTGAGAAGTGGACACCTAGGAAGCTGTAAAGTACAGACATGGGATGACAAGGGATGGGGCAAACACTGGCATGGGGTAAGAGAGTTGTCATTTTTCCCTTATCAACATTCTGAACTTAAAAAAAAACAACAAACAAACAAACACAAACAAAACAAAAAAACAGATGGCATGCTGGGATCTGCAGTCAGTGGCTGAAGGTCATACTGCTAGATTAAACGTTTCTTAATGATGTATATATGTTACTGAAGTCACTTTCTTCTGTCACTGTTTTAGGGAACAGAAAATACTTGTAGTGAGATTTGACTCTCCATGCAAATACTTAATTTGTGAAGCTAGAGGGCCTACAGCAACTGTGAATTTTCATGAAGATCCCATTCTTTTTAAATACAGTCATTACTTTTTCTGTGTTTTACTGAAAACCTCAGAGAAGTTTAATTGTACCGTACTGGGACTCAGGAAATTTGCATAAGTGAATTCAGTAATTCCCTGTATTTTTAGATGTCTAAAAACATTTCGGCCTAGGCTAGCTCTTCCAAACAAGGCATACACAAAATTCAGAAATTATCACAAACATTTCCAAGAGGTAGCCTGGATGCGGTCATGGTGTTTTCAGGAAGAAAAACATTTAGCTGTATGGGCGTGAGCTTTTCCATTTCAGCTGGCCTGGAGGCTAGTACAGCCCATTTCATTCACTAACATCAGTATGGCCCTTTGAAGGTTCTGAAGTCTGTGAAAAAGACCAATACCTGTTGTGTTAAATATATCATAGACAGATAGGAATTTAAAGTACGTCTGTTAAATTAAAAAAACCCCTCACATTTCTAAACTTGAAGTGGATGATCCTAATCTTTCCATGGAGAAGCAGAAGATAAATATAGCCCTAGAAATGCTACATGTTAAAATTCGTTTTGTAACTGTAAGTAAACATGTTTCCGCTCACCAATAGAGTATCACTGCCTTTTCTGACCTAGAAACATCATAATACAATAAATATTAACAGTGATGATAATTAATAATTTCAATTATATTACTTTGCAATTTTATAGCAATGTTCGTCCTGAAGCTCACTAAAACATTCAGATAGAAAATAAGGTATATTGTGTTTTATGGACATGTATTCCATTGTATCAGATTTGTATACATAACTTTCATGGCTAAAGCAAAGTATTTAATAAATGGAAATTTACCTTCTGTTATTCTCTAGCATGTTTACAGAAACTGAATAGAGTACCTACAAAACTTGAATACTAGCTTCTATAGCTTGAAATAAAAAGAAAGCTTTCAAGCAAAATTGTAACATATTTACCTACTCTATAAGAAATAATGAGAAATACAATACAGAACCGAAGAAACTATGTATTATTTTCTTATTTATCTCTCATAGCCTGTATCTTCACTTCTTTCCTAAACATGCCCTTCAGGATCTGAAAGGGAATTTTTCTGAGAAAGAATGAAATAAAATTGACAAACTCTACCTTCAGTGTCCTTGTATTTACATGTAAGCATTTAAAACAAATTTTAAAGACAGCTTTGTACCCCATCTGTGGAAGAAGACTTCCTAAGTATCAAGTATTACAAATAATGTTTTAGATTTCTACACTGCATTGAGTATGCAGTAGTCAATTTTGAGTGTGTGAATAGCCTGAGCATTTTAAGAATGTGTTAATACTTGGCAGGACTTTAAAAAGAATGATACCTATATCAGTAAAATAACACTCAGCAATTGTACAATTAATAGAACCAGTGCTTAAGTTCAATGTAGAAAGCCCATTTAATTAATTCTTTCCAGAGAAAGGTGTTAAATGTACAACCCTGACTTTTATTCTTATTTTTGTCATGACGGGATCCATCAAAGGCACCTCTATGAATAGGCAACATCTGCTATTCCATCATTAGATGTTCACAAGATTCAGTCTAACAGAACTGCATATTCTGACTTTCCTTTGATTACTCGGTTACAGCAGAACTACCTTGATTATTGTTGGAACCATGAGGTAGGAAGCACATATGTTTCCTCTTTGTTAATTAAATCTGAAAGAGTGAAAAACAATTTCTCATAGAGAATTACACTTAATAATATATAAAAAACAACACTTGCAAACAGAAGTGTTCTATGGCATAACTGCACCTTATTTTTCCCCAAAGCAAGCAAAATAAAATGAAAAACAGATGGATGTCAGGACTTCTTACTAGAGTATATACAGTATGCCTTTTATTTTAAACTACTTTGACATTGTTTAGCTCAACATTTCAAGGTTTCAAGATTAAACACTGGTCTCAATATTAAATATTGTAGTATTAAACATCTGATTATCTAGACAGTCACCATTTCTATTACCCACTAAAGATACATTTGTGCAGTCCTAAATCATCATGCTGTGATACGTTATATGTATACATTCTTAAAACAATTTATCATATTTCACTACAGGCATGAAGGTCAAAGAGATGTTTCCACATATATTCAATATGAACATGTTCCAATACACACAATTTCCATACAGTATATGTAGCATCTAAAGCTACCTTGTAGACAAGTGTGTCAACATTTGTATTTCCAAAGTACAATTAAAATTTCAGTAAATATATTTTCAATCATTAATTCAGTGTTTGCATAAAAGACCAGTTCCTGAGATTTACAGAGTCATCCTCTTTTTAAAAATGTGGCCCTGACAGGCCTGCTTTCAGTTGAAAAACAAAAACCAAGCACTAAAATACCAAACTGCACAATGTATAATTTTTTTAATAATAGTTAACAACTACTGTTTGGTTTGCATGGACTAGGTTAGATTAGATGCTGAAAGAAGTTGGGACTTTGTCAGGAAGAAAAATTTCAGAAGTGTATTTGGAAACTGAGCTCTTTCCACTCTGAATTCTGCAACAGTATTCCTCCCACCTGTACTGGGAGCCTTGTGGAAGGCATTGGTTTCCACATTGTGGCCCTGGACAAGCTATGCCTGCTCTATTGACTCCCGTGCTTTGGGCTTGAGCAGCCCATGTGTTAGCATGAGCAGCTGCTTTAAGGGAACCTGTTGGCATGCCCCGTGCCAGCCTGTGCTGTGCTGGTGGGTGTTATGACAGAGATAACATCCAAACCTGTCAGGAGATGGTAGGTGACTCTGTTTGTTACACAGAATAGAGGGCACAACAGCATGGGAGGGAGAAAAGAACCTCTCCAGGGGTGCACATGATCTGTGCAGCGTGCTGTAGGAAAATCTACCCATGGTCTCTGCTGCACGAAGAAGGGTTGCCTTCATATGAGGGATGCACGATTTACTCTCCATCTATAGTCCTCTTTATTCTCTCTTATTAAAAGGGCCTTTCACACTGAGATCCGGAACGAACTTTGCACTGCCCTACCCCTCCCCGCAAGGGCAGAACACCATCCACCCTAATTGCCCTTCTTCCAACATATAGGAATATACAGGCCTTACACACTTTCACTACCAGATCTTCACTGATACAATTGTACAACCAAAATTCTATGCATCTTCCTTTTTATTTACACATTTTAATCTTTTTCTCTATTCACGAACATCACTTAGCAGATGCAGACCACTCAAAACACTTGGCACATTTGTTACATGTGTTTTGTAGTCTGTAAGTAACGAGGTATTCCATATGCAGCTGATGAGTCAGAGATTATTAGTTGATACTGTAATATTTCAGATTAAGAATGTATGAGCTGAACTTGCTGTGGATGCTGTGACTTCACTGGGATTGTTTTCTGGAATTTTTTTCATACATGCATTGAAAGAGATTCAAGTGCATAAAGGTGTTGCTATTTTCTGCCATTATATGACCTTACATATACTCTTGTGTAAACACTCAGACTAAACTGAAAAGTTTTCCTCATAGCTCTGTATCTCTGAATAGTTAGAGGTAGCCCTTATTGTTTATGAACACCGTATATTTCTTTCTTGTGTTGCAAACTCCAGTTTAATAGTGTGTCTTTCTCTTCCTGTTGTCTTTCCCTTTCAGTCTTTGACTAGAATTTTCAAGAGACTAATAACATAAAATTGATGACTTCCTAGCACTAGCTTGTGTTTATCCAAGTCTGGACTGCTAGGTAGGTTATGTAGTCCATAAGCCATCTGACAGGGCTGTGTAAATATGTTTAGTGGGGGATTTTCTGATAAAGGGACTGGAAAGGAACAACCCTTTTTGAGCACTCCTAGGAGTTTACACAAGAAATCCTGTAAGTCAGGTAGAAACCCCTACCAGCCAGGTAGTCACAAGAAACTTTAATTTAATTATCAGTACATCTACTTGCTTTACATGCTTATGTCAGATTCTGACAGTAGACTACAGTGCTCATGCTTCAGTAAGAGGTTTGACCTATGCTAACTCTCTAAGGAGGCAATTTTAGCCATGGAATAAACAGTTGGACTGCAAGTTCCAGTTCTCAGGACGGGATCTCAGGTGCAATCTCTTAATGCAATGAATGTGTTGAGAGATCCTTAGACTGATTGACAGTACAAACACTGGCAGAAGAAGCAGAAAATCAAAGTTCTCATTTTGTTTCCAGATTCTTTGGCAGCAATCAGACAAATTTCTGCAAGAATCATATACGAGGGCACCACCAAGAATGGGACAGTATGTTCTCTAGAAACCACCAAGTACATTGTGCTTTAGTTCCAGTTGCTGTTTCAAATGATAGAACAGCAATATAATAGCACCAATATGCTGCGATGTGGAAGCACCTGTGACTGATGAAACCTACACTCTGTACTCAGGAGTATGGCAAGTAATTTCCGACAGTTTGCTTCAGGATGAAAGTTAATTCATAATTTTGAACTGCAACCAGAACGACCAGGTTGCAAATCAATGTTCTTATCATTTAGTGCCCCTAAATTAAAAACAAAACAAAAAAACCCACACAAAACCCCCATAAAACAAACAAACAAAACCCCAAATTTGGAAAAATAATGTCAGTCTGTTGTGATATAAATACTCACTTTGCACAATATCCATCCTGAAATTTTGGTTTTAGCTACTAAAGGACAGTCTATTCCTTGCATACATGGGGAACACATTGCAGTACAGGACTGGGTGTACTTTTAAAGTACAACAGCTATTTATTGCTAACTCTGTGTTTCAGTTAGTTCTGATCACTGCTTTAGCAGAAAAGGCTGTCCCATGTGAATCTCTTGCTGAATAGATATTTTATGTCCAATTCCTCCTGTATATGATTCTAAGTTGTTTTCATACAGACAAATTCTTAAAAAAAACCTCCAAAAAACATACAAGCTGAAACATAAACAGTGTAGGAAGGAAGGTAGCTCAAGATGACAGGAGCTAGAAGCACAGCCTGTGAAGCACAATTATCCTGCTTCTTGGTTTATGGTTTCATTTCCACACTTGCCATAAACAGTTCTAAGTTAAAAAACTTGCTATTGGATTTTTCCCAACACAAAGCCTGAGGCTTGCTGTGCACATTCATTTCTAGATGGGGGAGTGGGGGGAGCATGTGTGTGTGTGTTTTCTTTTCTTTCTTTTGTATTTTTTTAATATGTACTCTAAAACATAGAATGGGTAAAAATTTAAAACTGTTCAGAATGCTAGTGCAGTACAATGTACATGTTTATGTAACTCTCATAAAAAAAAAAACACACAGGGAGAAAGATACCTTTGAACCTGGGCTCTCTAAACAATTCTTCTTTAAGGGAGATAAAATAATGAAAAATACTTTGTTAAAGTGCTGGCCAAACTCTTATTGTTTGTACCACTCCTGGAAAAGACCCTGGGGAGCAGCAGCGGAATCTGTGCTATTGATTGGCTGGTTAAATAGAGGTCTATTAGATTCAGACAGGCTAGATTGATTATACAGCAGCAGAAGGAGCTCAGACTCAGAGCTAAGTGAACGTCAGGGTGAGAGAAAGGGAGAGCAAGCGAGAGAGCGCGCGCAATAGAGGGAGACTGCACACACTGTAGCATCAGTATGTGACTGCTGGTGCCTGATAACACTGATACTGAGCTCCTTCAGTGGACAACTTGCTGAGCTACCTTTTTTCATCTGCAAGAGGATGCCAGCTCTAAACCAGTGCAACTGATAATAGACTGGACGTTGGAATAGTTCATTTTGCTTATAATTACATGTCTTAATATTCTGCATCTCTGAAGAAAGGCTTATTACAGAAGACAAAAATTCATCGTGTACGCCTAGCTCTCATAGTACTGATTATATACAGAGTTTGATCTTCCAGGTAAGGAAATAATCCTTTGATTTTCTGAGCAGCTAAAAAAAGGAATTATTCTTTTTGTATCTTGCATGTTAAATACAAGCTTTGGCATCTGTTTATAGAATGTATTTATGCACTTAAATTTCTTTCACTCACAGATAATGTGTATCAAATATTATGTACAGTGGAAGACAATTAAGAACAGGACATGGCTTGTGCATTGTATTTATCATGCTTAACCCTTCAAGTAAATGGGAATGAAGGAGACAGAAAAGATTATTTCTAACTACTTGTGTGATGTTTTAATGTAACCTGTCCCACACATGCTAAGCATTCTGGAGTAATAACAACACACAATCTCTCTCATATTATTAATTCATTATTGTACATGTTGTGAAGCCAGGTAGAGAGAACATTTACCTGGTAGATTTCTCAGTGCTTGTCAGTAGTTTGAAACAGTATCTGTCTTTCGACTGCAAGCTTACCTCTGCTTGCACAAACATGATCTGCCTTAAATAATATGGCATTAGACTGCCATCTTTTTATAGATACAGTAGTTATTGCTAACATTCTGCCTGCAAAGCAAAGATCAAGGCTTATGACCTGAAATATCAAACTTAGGATGTTTTGTTACGCTGTGCTGCATGTTTGAAGCAGCCATCCCATGGACTGATTGCCTGTTTTGATGTGACATTGACACCACTGTCTCCTAACTGCCTAGATCTACATAAACTTTCTACATATTTTCTTCAGCTGCATTGGAAATGGTTTTGCTGTGGTAGGTGATAGGCTGTGACAGGTTGCTGTGATTCTGAAGGTGATAGGCTAAAACAGAAATAACCCAGCTTTTGGTTACGTAGCAAGTCAGGAAGATGATTGACTCGGGGTTTACAGGCCATGGGAGCATAACCCTAAGAGGACAGCACTGTCATTTCATTACCAACACATTCCTTCCAACTGCAATCATTTGTGCCACCTTCCTCATCAGTTTGTGCACTCTGCTCCTTGCTCCAAACTGAAAGGAATTTTTCATACACCAGCTCTTATGATTACTCTCTCTGAGTGAAGTAGAGACATTGGTCTATTAACACAAGAATGTAAGCAGATTTGCACCTGGTCAAGTACAACTTTCCAATGCTTTGTCCAGTTAAGAAACTGCCTATAGCAGGCTATTGCTGCCAGGCTATGCACCTAACTGTAGTCCATTTTATCCAATGACAAACACATTCACAAATACAGAAAAGCACTTTCTTCTCTACCTTAACACAGATATTTTTTATAAATTTCTATAAAGCATCACACTCTAATACTTAATGATTTCTCAAAATCCCAAACATGAAGTGAAATTCCCACAGTTACTAAAATGATTATTTATAATTTGTAAAAGACATTATAAATGTTGGGGACCTGAGACATATATAGACTTTCTAAAAAACAAACAATAATTTGAATGGAAGGGGTGCCTAAGTGACCACATGAACAAAATATGCAATGCTTAAGAGATAGATTCACCTTCTATAATCAATTATATGAATAAGCATTGGCAAACCAAGAAGTAAACTGATGAGCCAAAACCAAAGGCTTACTTAAACTGTAGCATCTGTGCTGCTTTATTTCTTTACATTGTCTTTGTGAATAATGTCTATGTTGGTTTTTATATACACAATTGATCCATGTCAGCAATTTCAGTGTTTCCTTCTGAAATTCTTTGCAGGTAACAAGAAAAATCACTGGGGGACACGTTTTGCCACCTTAGCTTTCACTGAGTGGTATTTTACTCCATAAAATACTGCCAGAGGTGTGGACTGCATCTCTTGACTATGGAGTCAGTGTGTCAGAATCTGACCATTAATAACGGAGTGAAACACTTCACGTTTTAACTAACTGACAGAAAATTTTAACAGTAAGACAAAGATCTATGTATCGAGAATTAGATCTACCAATTGTAGACGGAATTTTATAAGGAGCTAAGATAATTGGATGCCTAATTCACTACAAAACTTAAGGCCTGTCTCAAAATATTTCATGTGCAGTTTGACTTGCAAAAATGATCTTTACATATGCTCAGAAGATTTCTTACAGTTCTTATTAATCTTTCTCTTTTCTCACTGAAAAGCCTTGTTTACTATCCCTGTGCTTTTTAAACATACCTTATAATTTTGTGATTGGAAATAAAATAATGATAATTCTGTGATTTCAAAGATAATGATATGATTCTCTCCAGATTAGTAACTGTTAATATTCAGGTTACATCATAACCATTAAACTCCAAATAATGCTAAAAAGTATTTATTTTTGCAAAGGGAATATCCCATTTGAACATTATGTTTTCTAAAAAAACACAAAGGAAAATCAGAAGCCCAAACAATTAGTTAAGCTTATGTTCATGTAATATGTTATTAATTTCTGCAGATTTACAAAGATTTACAGAGTAAGCATCTTCTTTTGTCAGATTAAGGAAAAATAGCTGAAAAAACTCAAATCAGAACGATTTTAAGAGGTTACGTATTACAAATTGTACATTTTCTTTGCAGTCTATAATGCTGTTAATCTGGACCTTTTGCAAAAATTTAAACTGATTGAGCTGTATCACCTTCTTCTCAAGAAGACTAATCTAGCCTTTCTGAAACTAATTTTCCTTTGCTTTCCATCTTGAACTCACAGAAAGTGAACTTTATTTTTATTTTCCTAGATAAATAAGGAAAAAGCCATTAGAGGGCTCTTTCCTCCTATGATATCACACACCAAGCTGCATTAAAGAGATATAGCTGGTTACTAGTCTTGTTACCAAAAAAGGTCCTGCTTGAATGAATTTATTCTGGATGTAGACTATTTTAATAATGCAGAGCAACTACAAATCTTGTTTGTTTGTTTGGGTTTGTGGTTTTGTTTGTTTGGTGTGTGGTGATTTGGGGTGGTTTTTTTGCTGTTTTTTGTTTGGTTGTTTGGTTGTTTTTTTATTTAATGCAGATAATTAAAAAAGGATAGCTCTTCCACTGCCAGTTAGATGGTTATGTTTTGAAGTTATCTTGTGCTCCATAAAGGAGAAGCAGGGAACACGTTCAGCAAGAACACAGTGCTTTGAAGTAATCCTGAGGGTTACTAAATCAACAGCTTGACCAGAATGAGTATGGAGCACCACTAATGTCCAAAAAGCTTAAGTTTACTTACCCCAGTAATGGTGACCAACAGGGCAGCTAGCTCTGAAAAAAAGTTATCCTGTTGAGTACTGTTATATTGTACTGATAGCAACCTCAAGTATATAGAATAGACATACTCTTCACTTGCACAGCTTGCTTTCAGAAGGGCAGAGTATGTCACCAGGATTTTTGGATGACTGTTCGTCGCACAAAATGAGAGAGAAATTTCGTTTCAATTCTGCAAACATTTACTCATATGACCAGCTGTACTGAACTTAGCGTGGACCAAATTCTAACATCCTTTGTTCTGCCTGTTACGCCTTTAATAGTTCCTGTAAGTTCATTGCACCACTGTACCTGAAATTAGCTGTGAAGTTTGTACTATTCTTTGAGAGAGTTAGAAATAACTACTGAATAGCTAAATGCAGATTAAGAAAGAGTAACAGATTTGTTGCAAAGCACAGAAAGGTAGTTGTAAGGACTGCAGCAGCATGCTGATGTGAGGGCAGGAGAAACATAAGTGTCAAAAGACAATGCAGAATAGTTGTCCACCTGTTCTACTTTTGAAGAATTTTCTTATTTCTGTCAACCTTGAAAGAAAAAATCCCATGCTGGTAGATGACTTTAGCCCTCTGACCAACTTGCTACTTTACATTGTTTAGCTTGGAGAGATTCCAATACTACCAGCTCAATTCAAGAAAAAAGGAAAATAAAAAAAGAACTGACACCTTTGTTGTGCTCTATATTCATGACACAGGATAATAATCTGGCCAAGCTGCATTTTTTTTTTTAAAGTTAAAAAATTATGTCTTTTCTTGGTTTTGCTACAGGTCTGACTAGTCTCTCAATTTACGCACACACTTACAGCATCTATCTTACGACATGCAAGGAAGAGCTTTGTTCTGTTAAACAGCATCTAGAAATTCCAGCCAGGGTCTGAAGACATTGTGTTTACCACTGCATAGACAGGGAAACAGCCTTAGTTAAAGGTTCATGCAATATAATCAACGTAAGCAAAAACTGGAATAAAACAAGTATTATTTCTGAGATACATAATTGGTGGTTCAGACTCATGGCAGATGATCTTCAGTAACGACATTATTAACACATAGCAACCACAGCATCATACAAATTAGCTTACTGTCAATGGAAGTGGGCTTTTTTACTGCTAAAAGGCAGCTAAAGTTAACTGTGACTTGGCTGCATTTCAAGTAATTAAATGTGTACATGAACAGTCACCAAAGCTGAGCTGGTATAATTATTAGTTATCCTGACTTTATTTAAGGCCCAAATCAGATTAAGCAAACTGCCTGAAGTTGACAAGAGATCTGTGGCAGAAGGAACAGAGACCACTTATTGGTTGAGTCAAGTGCCCTATCTGTAAGACTCTTTTCTCCTCTACAAAACACAGTTTAATTCAATTGTATGCTCTGCTTCTTTGAAATTAATTTTCATTAAAAAAATAAAATTAAACTCAAGATACTTGCCATAAAGTTTCTGCAGAGCTTCACTCCAGAGGTAACTCTAATTTACTGGTTGGATAATTTATCCCTTATAAACATACAATATGCAAAGCACTTTGAAATACTTTTGAATGAAATCTGTTGTATAAATGTAAAGTATTATTATGGCAAACACAAGTCACTCAAACTTCAGCTAGTGAAACCTGCAACAGTCTGTGATGCTCTATTAAGCATGAATAAATCATTTGTCTCGAATGTTTAAAGATTGATAAAAAACAATTCTTTAAACATGTACTCAAATAAGAAATACTTAAGTTTTTTTTTTCCTGTTTCATGCTTTTCTATAATATATGCAGGGAATCATTCATTTGTCTAGATGTTAGAAGTAGAGAAGTTTATAAAAGCAATTCATGTATATATTGTCAAAATATTTTAAAGACAAATACTAACAGTGCAGACTAAAATACACATCATAATGTAATAAAATGCAAGAACTCTTTCTCTTAACTGCTTTACTGGAAAAAATAACACAACTTAGTAAATAGGGGTCTTTTCCAACTCCTGTTTATGTAACTTGCATTGAAAGAACACCTCACATTTGCATACAATCCCTGGGTTAAACCTAAATATATATATGTATAAAATGTGCCTATGTCTCTCCATCTACCTATATCTAAGGTTATCCTTTTACTGTCTGTATTCCGCAGATGTATATATGCCTGTTACAGTGAATTTGCAATTTTTAACAACACAGCCATATAGAACTCAACTGTGTTCTCTGTGTCCCATAGAAGAAAAAGGTTTATCCCTTGTGATCTGAAGCCACTCAAGGGTACAAGTTATGAGAAAGGTGCCACCAAGAAATGCAGGTCATCAGATCATCAGATGCCAGGATCCTAACAACAAAATGCTGTTTCCCCTGATATTGAAAGTGGTTAACATCATCTGCTTTAATGTGGTGAAATAGCAGAAAGGCTTTGCTGTGCAGCATACAACAAAATACCATTGAAGCACACAGTAGAGTTTGGAGAAAAGCTTTTAAAATTTTTGGGGTTTACTTGAATTTCAAAATATTTAGAACTGAGCCAAAACTGTTGTTGCTTTGCAAAACACTGATTATGTTTGGCTCTGGAGCAAAGCATGGACAAATCTTTCTCAGAACAGCAGTTATTAACACTGTTAGTCTGTGGAGTATAAAGTGAACACAGTCCTACAGAGCAACTGATAGTGAGAAGTACCTCATTGTCCTTTTCTGGCAGATTTGTAACACTGAGAAATAATGTGCTTACAGCACTAACAAAGCTATGGCAACATCTTAATTATTTATACATCTTCCTCTTTTTCCCCCAAGAACTCTTACAAAGAGTTCTGGGCGGAAAATTTAGGATTTTTTTTTATTTAGGAGATGGGACTCTGAAGATTTTTTTCTTCCTTTCATTTATCAGATATTAAAAAGGAAAAAAAAAAAAACAAACCAACAACAAACAACAACAACAAAGACCAGAAACCAAACCAAAAAACCCCACACCACAACCCCATTAATTCACCTTTGGACCAGGTGTCAAATGTGTGGGGAGGAACAACCCCATGCACCAGTACAGGTTAAGGGTTGTCCTGCTGGAAAGCAGCTCCATGGAGAAGGACCTTGGAGCCCTGGTAGGCAATAAGTTATCCATGGGACAGCAATGTGCCCTGGTGGCCAAGAGGGCCAATGGTATCCTGGGGTGCATCAAGAAGAGCATGACCAGCAGGTCAAGAGAGGTTATCCTCCCCCTTTACTCTGCGCTGGTGAGGCCTCATCTGGAGTATCGTGTCCAGTTCTGGGCTCCCCAGTTCAAGAGAGACAGGGAGCTTTTGAAGAGAGTCCAAAGGAGGGCTACGAGGATGACTGAGGGACTGGAGCATCTCTCGTATGAGGAAAGGCTGAGAGACCTGTGGCTGTTTAGTCTGGAGAAGAGAAGGCTGAGAGGGAACCTTATCAATGTCTATAAATACCTGGAGGGGCTTCAGGAGGATGGAGCCAGTCTCTTTTCAGTAGTGCCCAGTGATAGGATGAGGGGCAATGGGCATAAACTGCAGCACAGGAAGTTCCACCTCAATATGAAGAAAAACTTCTTTACTGTGCAAGTCATGGAGCACTGGCACAGGCTGCCCAGGGAGGCTGTGGAGTCTCCTTCTCTGGAGACCTTCAAAACCTGACTGGACACGTTCCTGTGCAACCTGCCCTAGGTGATCCTGCCTTGGTAGGGGGGTTGGACCAGATGATCTTCAGAGGTCCCTTCCAGCCCTTACCATTCTGTGATTCTATGAACACAATTAACTCAAAAATTATTGTAATAAAATATTTCCTTGAACATAGTGACACAATAGGTTTGTTCTTAATACTGTGCAGTAATCAGTAATAACAGCTCGTTCTTTGTGGCCCAGAATATTAACACTGTCAGTATATTTTCTAACCTATGGAAATTATGTATGCCAGAAAGCAAAAAAGCAAGACATTATCTTACTTTTAATTGTTCTATAAGTCTGTTTTTCATAGGGGTACACAGACTTGACCGAGTTCTAAAAACTACTGAAAATACATTGTAGTGCTTTGCTCTTCCTTGCTTCCTAAGACCCATCAATTGTTCCTAGTTCTATGCAACACAGCTGTACTGATAGGTATGTAGGGACAGTTCCGAAATCAATGTTCTAACTTTCATCTGGAAAGAAGAACTAACTCAGTGGCTCGTACAAAAGCACAGGAAAATATGTAACTGAAGTGAAAGTGGACATTAGTATTTCGGGGTTTCTTTACATCATCTGACAATTTCTGCATCTGGTGCATGTTCTTGAGTTAGATTAAATAATATAAAGGTATTCTTCATATTTTTTTCATTTAACATATAACAGACTATACCGTCTCAACACTGTATGGGAAACCAGCACTTGAAATTATCTTCTTAAAAGAAGTCACATGTAAACATTTTACAGGGAAACCTACTTTCAAGATCCCTGCCCTACTTTGAGACACAGAAAATTTGAAGCAGCTTCAGGTAAGCTTGGATGATGTTCAAGGCACCCAATCATGGATGTTTGCCCATTAATACTACACACTGTTGTACATCAAGCACCTCGTTGATTATTTTCAAACAGCATCTTGTAGTGAAGTATAGAATTTAACTAGCAAAATTGCAGCAATATGATCAGTATGTACCCTTTATTATCTTCTGCCAATAAAACAAGTATCAGTGGCCAGAAATATAGCTGTTATGAGGTTGCTTATCACTAGCAAAGCTGGAGCAAAGCATGCAAGCTCTACAGTGTCCATTTGAAAAGGAAAATTGTTCCTGGACTGCATGTCCAGAAGCCTCTCCAAGCAGATGTGTCATGCAGATACTACTTTGAAGGTCAGAGAGAACACTCTGGGGATAGACAAGTTCCTTTTGTGTTGCACATCCATGTATTGTTTGACTGTCACAATATATCTAAAACCTTGGACAACTGCTTGCCAGTTACCTGACTAACTCCCAGATACATGGGACAAAGACGACAATATCAGTGAAGTGATGCAGGGATACATTAGTAGATCTTGTCACAAACTATTTTCATACTGTTAAGGCAAATAATTCAAACCAAAGTTGTACTTTAATACAGCAAAGTAAAATTACTTCACTTTTCTGGGAAGCAACTAGATGACTATACACACCCACTCCCCCCAACCTCCAGCATAAGGTGCAAACTCCTCCTCACTCTAACTCATCTTTTCAATGTCTTGCCCAAGTGAAGCCAATGCAATATGCCTGGGACATACCAAACTTCTTAATAACTTAAAGCATTAGATTAAATCATACTAGTCAGAGAGAAAACAGTATGTACAAATCCGAACTATATCACATGTCAATCTAAAATAAAACCACAGTTATTAAATCCTTAGTCTCATGGCAATAAAATTCTCTTAGGCATTTAAATTTCTCCAAATTTCTTTTGTGCATATATATATATACACACATATATATGAAATCCATGAACTTCTTCACCTGTTTTCACGACTAAGTGTTCCAGCCAAAACTTTGGAGAAGCCCCACTGCAAAAACTGCTGTCAGCTTGTGTGGCTGATACACACTGGCATGTGTAAGAAGTGAATGTCAGGAACGGCAGGATGTCAGGATTAACTCATCCACAAGCTTTTATGATGCAAAACAGTTTAAACACCTTTCACTGAGGAGAGGTATCTTTCATTACTTCATATAAACCTTGGCATGAGTATGCATATAGACAGTTACCAATAAATAAATGACGTACTGTAATTCTCCATTCTGGTTTACCTCTATGGATTTTCTTTGACCCTGTCATGTTTTAACATTCTCAAGAGGAATCACTGGATGCTTCAGCTATAAACATTTTTCAGACAGTAATTTGAAGTCCAGTCTTACTGATTACGCAAATCAGTGTTTTCTATGGTGTTTCCTACTTCTCTAACCATCATCTCTATTTTCCTAAGATATCTGGAGAAGTTTCAGATCTGCACTAGAATCCAGAGAGAAATGTTGTACAATATATGAAAGTATTACATGTAAAAAATATGTATGTATCTGAAAGTGGAAGTGAAGAGCAAAAATCACACTGAAGAAGTGAAAATGAGTTTATCATGAATTACCTTACACAGACAGCATCAGTTATTTCAGCCTGCATGGTATTTAGATCTGTTATGGGTCAATGATACTTCATTTCTACTGCATGACATGGCTGCATTTACATATTAGGAAAGCAGCCATTGATCTTACGCAGTGTTGCAAGACTAGAACTTTTGCTGAAAAGCAACTGGCAGTTTCTTGGATGGTATACTGCAAAATCAGCTCAAAGTGTTCTCTGCTGAAGATACCAATTTTAAAATAAAAACTTCTTTGCAAGTCTCCTATACCCAGGACCAGAAAGCTGCTAGTGTCCTGATGTAACTTAAGGGTTTGGTTTGTGTGTTGTTTTTTTTTTTTTTTTTTTTTAAATATGATTTCTCAGAATCTGTATCATTTTTCTCAGGTTTTCATTTCTTCGGAGAGGGATTTCTGTCTTGGGTAGGGTGTGTGTGTCTTTTTTTTGTTTGTTTGGTTGATTGGTTGGGTTTTTTTGTTTTTTTGCGATGAGCCTCTAGCCACTAAAGTGATAGGTATTCTACACATCAATTAGATAAATATTACAGGTGGGCAGAAAATGCTGTGATCTGTTTCTCTTCCTGATTCTTCTGCCTTTTGTAAGAGAGTTTACTTTAGCTATGAATTTGTTCAAATTCAGCACCCTTCCATAAATCTTGAACTTGGGTATTGAGATACATCTAATGAGGTCACTCTGTGGCATACTTTTATTGTAGATGACTCTTTAATCATTCTGGATTTAGCTGCAGTTCTGTGCTTTCTCAATGTGTCAACTACATAACATAAGGTGTCCTACTCTCGGTATTGATAACCTGTAACTGGAAACACAGTATGTGAAGTCTTACGGACTTTAAAACAGAATCTTTAGGAGAAAAAAAAAAGCTATTTTCAAAATTACAGCTACTGGTCAAACTAGGAGACTTTACAATGTTCTACTTAAAAAATAAAATTGAAATTACCTTATTTGTGTACTTGTTTCAGTAAATGACCCATGTTTTTTGTCAGTGTACCAATGTAAAAGAAATGTAGGTGTCTAGTAGGACTGTGTTTTACTCAGCTCTTACCTTGGGGATCATGGAGTGGATCCCCACTACAACTTTATAAAACTCAGTTAAAACTTTTGTTGTCATCCTGTCTTAATATTGGCGTGCAGTCATGTGGTGTTACAGAGGTTTATAAGAGCAGCAGTGTACAAAACAAGAACATACTTGACAAATAGTTTGTCTTTGTAGTATTATCTTGACCATAAATAAGCTACATGGCTGTTGTTTCATGTGACTTACTTTTAAATCTCTGTTCCATTATAGATGCATATGTACACACAACTGAGTCTACTACAGGATTTTCTTTTGAGATCTCAATCAGTCAAAAAACATTAGACACACCACTGTTAGTTTTATTTCAGATTAAATGCAGTATATGCTGAAAAATTCATTTTTTCCCCAAAATACTGTGAATACTTGAAGTCACTGATTAAATTACTTAAATCAGTCACTGATTTTAACACACAGCCTACTTTCTTTTGAAATCAGATCCTAAACATCATTTGCCTCCAATGTTCCAAGACCCACGATGGTTATTTGTTCCGAGCCAGCAAAACTATTCTGGCGTAAAGCAGCAAATAAATTTTAGCTAGATGTAGCATACATCAGATGATATATTGTCATCATAATTTCTATGACTTTTAATTATACTTATTCCATCATATTTTGAAGCAGTGAAGCTACCAGTAATTTAAGTATGTGATTTTGTACCACACAGAGTTATCTTCAGTGTCTTTTTTCAATCATGAACACAGGTACTGCTGCCTGTCACTGTGCATTATTGTTTACAATATTAGTTACCGGAAAAATATATTCTTAGAGATTTTGAACAATTTTTTAACAAAAGAAAAATAATCTCCAAATAAAGTGAGAATGAATTCCTTGTTTAGGGAAGGGAAAGAAAGATGTAAATGAAGGCCCTAATTTTTATTGCTGTTTGATCTTACAATTCTTTCTCAAACTATAAATTAATTCTTTCATATGAACCAGACACATAGTATTGTTTGTCTTGACCAAGACCAAAAAAATATAACATCACCTTTCTATCCGTGCTATATTTTGCATTAATAGACATTTCTGCCCCCTTTCTTCCCTTCACTTCTCAGGAAGGGGATAGTCCTAGAGATGTTATGCTTTTGGAGAATAAAGGGAAACCTGATTCTTGTAGATATAATTCATAGAATTCAGAAAGTCTGGGAACACTGTTGAAAGTGTTCTACAACAGCTTAAAAATGTCAAGATGTGGAAGAATCTTTAATGTATATATATCATCAGGGACGACAGATTTATTTCATACATGTAAGTATAGATTAAAGCAACCAATGAAACATGCAAAATCTAAATCTGATACATTTGAACCATGTACGGATAGATATGCTCCTCTTATCTTGCAGTATTTGGTTCTCAAGTTAGTGGCTTAAATTAAAAATTACTTAGAGTAAAATCAGATGATTCCTCTCCTTAGTTTGAATTTCCTTCAAACATTGGTGATTTTGCCAATTACAGAATGAATGATTCAATGATAGTACCAGAGTTATTTAGCAAATATTCCCCTCAATGTCCTGTGAGAAAAAAAACAAACCACCAGAATTCAGCTCAGTTTTCTAGGTGCCTTAATTTAAACTCTGCACTGAAAGCATTCATTTGAGGCAAAACGCACATCTGTTTTTACTTTTCAAATGTTGCAATGATGAGACAGATATATTTGATGTGACTTTTGCCTCTGCAGTTGCCTCTACAACACACCGTGTTCCCGTCTCACAGTTTGTTTCACCGAATTGCATGTGCTCAGTGACCCATAATAAATTATACTGGATGATTTAGATTCACTCACAAGTAGGTGAAGAACTTATTTTCTTAGGTATTGTTTAGACTGAGAATTGCATTTGACATGCCAGGTTGTAACCTCCATGGGAAATACGGCCACAATTTGTTTGTGTGTAAACACATACAAACAAGAGCATATAGATACCTACAACTATACAACATGTATTCATATAACCACAATCCCAAAGCCTCTGTTTGAAAACTGAAAAGTCCTAATAGTCCAGGACTTTCAAAAATAAAATGGAAACAAACTGTGCACCATAATAAAACTGCATGCTTGTTCAGCACTAATATTTTGCTGTGAAAGGCCCCCTTACCTGCATTTAGCATGTTGTTGATTGCTCGGGTCACTGAAGTACAGGATGCATCAATAAAATAATTTATAACAATCAACCTTCTGGGCCGACTACGGGATGAACTAGCCTTTACTGTTTTCTTCTGGCTGAGGAAATCTGTTCTGCTGTTGATAAATATTCGCCAAATAAACAACAAAAAACCCCCCCAGCCTCTCTGGCTTCTACTCACAGAGAAATGAGAAGGCGTATTCCAAACGGATACCTTGCACAGCCTAAGAGCAACAAGTACCTACTTTTAAACTACGTGCCGCTGGTAGATGCAATGATCAATAACGTGATGTCTTAACAGTAACAGAAGCTGATGTCAGGCTGACTTCAAGTCAGGGAAATCGACTTCTCTTAAACGTGACGAAAGCGACGCACAACCCGTTACCACCATCCCGGTTAAAACAAAGAGTAAAATACCGACGTAACGATCCACACCTTCCAGCTGAGCGCAACGGAACGGCGCCGCGCGCTCCGGGAGAGCCCCGGGGTCCCCCTTCCCGCCGGGCGGCCAACGCCCGCTTCTTCACAGACCCCGCCCAGCCTCCCTCTGCGGCACGGCTAACGCCCTGCCGCGCGCGTGGAGGGGCGGGGGCGCCCGC
>NW_010530992.1:31023-39325 GCF_000687285.1 Phaethon lepturus | reverse complement strand
GGTCCGGGCTGGATGTTTTGCAGCGTCGTCTCCTGGGATGAACAGTGCGGCTAAATTTAAGAGCCAGTTCCAGCTCAGGGCTCTGTTTCAGGGATTTGGGATGATGTTGGGTGAGCTGCTACCCCAAAACCTCACTTGCCCTGAAAATGATCAATCACAGAATCTTTGGGTTGAGGGGACCTTTGAAGGCCATCTAGTCCTTCTTCTTGAGGGAGATTTACTGATGTTAAGGGCTAAAACAAGATGAAGGTTATCTGCTGGCGTGCTGGTGGTTTCAAGGTAGGTCCCTCCACTTCCCCAAAGCAGTGGTCGGCTGAAATCTCGCCGGTGAGCGGCGTGAGCTGCCGTGCCGCGCGGGCGTGGAGCCTGGGACCGAGGCTCCTGCACTCCGTCCCCGCCACCTCGGTGGGAAGCGGGGGGGGGAACAGGCGTGCTGCTTTTGTCAGGGCAGTGTGGATGTTTTCTGAGGCGTCCGAGGGGATGAGGCACTCGTCTTGCAGGAGGTACTCGGTTGCGATGTGTTACTGTGCAAGGATGGACTCGTCCCGTCACGCTTTGCTGGCGCTTTGACCTGCAGATCCCAGCTCTCCACACAAAAGGAGGGAACCCCGCACCTTTTAGGATTTGCCCAGCCTGTGCTATTATTTCTATTGCCTTATTCTTCCCACCCACGCCCCCCCAGATTTGCTGCTAGGCTCTTTGCAGGGCAGCTGCTCTCCCTGATGCGTGCCGAAATGGCTCCGCTCTCCTCCCGGGCGGGCTCGGGGTCCTGCGCCGCGCTGTGCCTCTCGCACCTCACGTAGCTCTTTGCTTTATTGCCTTTGACGAGTAAACCTGACCGAAGAGTAGCCCCCAAATAAAAAAGTCGATAGCAGCAGGTTAGCAGGAGCTGGATGACAGCAGGCTGTAGAAAACCTGGGTGGGCAGCAGACCCTTACAGAGCTGGGGGTTTCCCCCTCCAGCCTGCCGCTGGCGCCAGGTAACTTACTTAAGGCAGCCAAAAGTTGTGTTTTTTTAATTTTGCCTTTGTTTGTGGCTTTTTCTCCTGGTTTTAGCAATGTGTGAAGACAGCTCTTGCCTCTCTCTCATGCGTAGTCGCCGTGTGATGTCTCTATCAGGCAGTGGCTTGTGCCGAGCATCCTTCTCCGGCACGGCAGCGCGGCTCTGACCACAGCTCCCCGACTTCCCAGCGCTCTCAGTCAGGTCGTGCTGTTGCTGCGTGACAAAATCCTCCTTGCCACTGCCCTCAGGCGCCGCGTTACGGCTGTAACAGAGGGGTGGGGGACCGGGAGCTTCGTTTCCAGGTCGGATGCAAACTCCATCGCACTTTATTCCTTCCGAGGCACCCACCCAACCTGCCCTCGGGTGGCTTCTGCTTTCTTGCTTCTCCCTGTCGCCTTATCTCCCAGCTGCTCCGTGCACGAGCTGTGATGGCCACCCCTGCTTGGAGACCCAG
Organism: Phaethon lepturus; assembly: GCF_000687285.1. Taxonomy (NCBI): domain Eukaryota; kingdom Metazoa; phylum Chordata; class Aves; order Phaethontiformes; family Phaethontidae; genus Phaethon; species Phaethon lepturus. Next base: position 37,869 of record NW_010530992.1, on the reverse strand, counting down.
CTCCAAGGAGCATCTCCAGGACCTTCCCCGTGGGCAGCGAGCCCCGGGGCAGTGGGAAACACGCTTTAGGACCAGCAGATCCTCTTGTTTGTATTTCAAAGGACTGGTGGAGTGGGACTGGGATTTTTGCCGGAGTCTTGCTAGAGGGAAAGTTTTCTCTGGCTCAGTTCATACGACGAAGGATTTTTTTCCATCCCCCCCTCTCTGCTTTATTCTGATACCTTTTTAACAGGATCAGCTAAATAAGCAGATAGAGTATGCCAGTTCACAGGCCCCGAGAGGTGAAAAGCCACCGTAGATTAAAGTATTTTTTGTGATCTCCCAAGCAGCTGTTATTTTATATGCTGACCCTATTTTGCTGATCCTATTAAGGGGCGTTGTGAAACGCAGCACCTCGTGGCTATATGCGTTTGGCTTTCTGTAAGCAGGGTTTTTTCAGTCGTGTTTCATGGTGGTGGATCTCGTGCCTTGCCTCAGTCCCTGGCTAACCAGACCCCCAGACGTAAGGTCTCTCCTTGGGTTGGAGGGGGATTTCTGTTAACCCGGGACCAAATTCCCATAAGGTCCTTTGGGAAACCTCATGCCCCACATCTTGAAGGTCACTCTCTGCTCCTCCGGAGTGGCTGATGGCCTGTTTGGGTGGAGGGAGCTGTGACAGTTCGGGGCCAGGCAGGCTGGCAATTTCTTACTGCTGTTAATCCGCGTGTGGGATGCAGACGCTGTGGGCAAGGCTGGGGGGGGTGTCCTCCCCCCTTACCAACTCTCCCATTTTGGGGGGGGCTGTAGCTTCGTTACCCCCTGCCACTGACCCCCCAGGCGCATCGCTGCTCCTCCCAGCACGTCTCCATCCCTCCATTTCCACTGCAGCCCTTGGCACAGGGACTGCGCAGCGCTTTAGGGAGTCAGCGTGACCTGGAGCTTCCCTCCTCCCCTCGTTCTTGCAGTGCTGAAAAACGCAGCTACTGATCTGAATATTTAAAACCAGCCCTCCTGCAGAGCCCTGGACCCAAGCACCCCTGAGCTACCTGTCAGATCTAAAGGAGCCTGTCCAGGGACCCCCTTCACGCTAATGAATAAGGACAGTAATTAATGATCATCATTATTTGTGTTGAGGACGATGAGTGCTGTCACCGCTGACTGCGCCGGCAATTACAAAGGCTGCTCCCGCTTTGTGCTGGCCGGAGGAGGAGGAGGAGGAGTGACCGCGATGCTCGGGGCCGGCCAGCCCAAAAGTGCCCCTCGGCATCGCCTTGCCGAGCACGGGAGCGACAGACAGCAGGGCCCTGCGGTGCCTCCTCCTCCTCCTCCTCCTCCTCCTCCTGGTATCAATCAGCCCGGCGGAGCCCACTTCCCCAGATGGGTCTCACTTTCTGTTCCATCTCATTTGACACTTCATCAGCTGTAGACGGCAGAGAGACATGTCAGCTCCTGAGATCCATCCCCTACCTGCCAAAAGGCTTGTGCTCCTTGGCGAAAAATGTGATTAGTCTGGTTCGCGGCAGCGATTTCTCTTGGCGTTACCTCGGGGGAGGCAATCGCAGCCCCCACCCCATTTCCTTCGCCTTCCCCAGCCCAGCAAAGGCTCGTTGCTGCTTCTGGCCCGGCGCAGAGGTGACGCAGAGCTGCCCGCGCTTGCGAAGCCGATTTGTGCGTACGCCTTGGGACGCTGGTGCCGTTCTCGTGCAAAGAGGCTGCGCCCGGCGCGGGACGCGGAGGCGAAGGGCTGCGCTCCCTCTTCGCTGGGTTAAGCGCAAGCCGCTACCCGCTGTGCGAAAATACCGGCAGCGTACGCGAACTGGTGGTCAAGAAAGGGGGGCAAACCCCCTTCCTCCTCTGTGAAAGTGCCCTGAGCCTGGGGATCTCTCCTGGAAGCTTGGACGCCTGCTCGGCACGGAGGGAGAGGCTGGTGGCTGCCCTCAGATGCAGCCGTACCACGCCAGCAGCCTCGCTTCATCCTTCCGAATTCCCCGGCAGCTGGGAAGACGCTGAGCCGCTCCCCAGACTCCCCCGAGACCCTGCTGGCTCGTCCCTCTCTGTAGCCCGTCCTCGCCCACGTGTCCCTGCTGCTGTGTCTCGGTGGCACCGGCGATGGGAAGGTCCCTCCGTATTTCTCTGCGTTTCCGAGGCTTTCTGCATGCGCGTCGGCGTCCCATAAACAGTAACGACGGGCGTTATGTTTTGAGGCCATTTGAAGGGAGAATGTAAAACCTAATAGGTAAAAATACGCTTCTCCATGCAAGTTCCTTAGGAAGTGAAACACAGCCTGGCTGTCGGCGGTGCCTGCGGGGCTTTTCCGACTCCCCTTTCCATGGGGCCGGTGCTCCCGGGGGCTCGACTCTCCCCCACGGAGCTGGGATGCGATTCCTGAGCCCCATTGCAATCAGCTCAAACCAGGGAAAGACGTTGTCTCTGGAGTCGTTGGCAGGTGGAGAAGCTAAAGGAGGTGAGGATTTAAGAGTCTCGATTCCTCCCGTTGCGCACTGGGGCTGTGACTTGTGATAATGCCCCTGGGCACCGACTGTAACGCACGTAATAAATTAAAACCAAAAATGTGATTACTTTGTCGCTTGGAAGACAAATGCCTGTGCCTGGGGAGTAACAAAGCATGTTTGATTTGTTGTTGTTTTTACTATGTTTACTATTATTATAACTTATTCCAAATTATTCCAGCCTGAAACAGAGCGGAGGCTGTAGCTTGCAAACCTCCTTGGAGAAGTGGGAAGGGGCTTAAAGGAGGCAGATCCTATAACGCAGAGTGATGTGGCACGGAAAGGTCTTGGCTGCTGGAATTGGGGAGGTCTGGATCACGGAGGGAGTTGGATGGAGCTGGTACACATCAGCTGGCTTATTTCCATTAGCACGGCTCCGGGCCGGCGCCGAGGTCCGGACCCCGTTGCGCTGGGTGCAGAACAACGGCGCGATAGCGACGAATGCTTCGCAAGCAAGATAGATCAGAGAGGGTCGTCACCCCCCTTTTTGGGACAGAAAGCTGAGGTGGAGCCTTTCTGGATGCTTGTGCACCCTGGGTAACCGTCAGCTTGGAGAGGAGACCTCGACCGTGCATCCAGCTTGCTTCTCCGTCCCTCGCGGGGAGCACCGCGCTCCCGAGAGCCTACAAGGCACCCCCGGGGCTGCCTGAAGGAGGATCTGCTCTTTTCTCCCCCGTAGGAGCGGAAATCTCCAAAGAAAGCTCCATCTCCCATCATTCCTGACTAGGGAAAAAAGAAACGGAGCTTCTAATACCCATCTCCACAGGAGTCTCTAATGCTAAAGAGCTTAGAGGGAGCGCTCGTGACTTTGAGAAGAGTAAAAGCCTCCCTTGTCCCCTAAGCGGTGTCCGGCTCAGTGAGCCACTACGCTCTGATAACATGGCAGATGGGTATTTCTAGCATTTGTTTTGATGATGAAAGTGTACATTGTGCTCAAAGATGCCCCCAGGACACATTGTTCTCTGGATAAAGTGATGAAAATTAAAACTAAGTTTCCTAGGTCAAAAGGACGCTCGTTAAACCGTTCAGGCCTAAGAGAAAAAAGAGGGGGGAAAAAAGCCCCAGCTAACAAAACGTAGTCCTTTCCGTAAAGGAAAGTGGCTCTGGAGGAGCCGCGTGGGATCTGTTTGTGGTTTGCCTGCGCCGAAAAAGCTGGTTTTGGATGATGTTCTCGGTGCATCGGGTACCGTGTACGTGGTCCCTTGTCAGGGAGCAGGTTTGGGGCTGGGATGCTGGAGGGGCAGAAAACTCTTGTTTCAGGGTTGCGTCCCGTGCGCTCGTGCCAGCCGGGAAAATGGAAAGCCATGGGGTTTAATCCAGGGAGAATACATCAGGACTCGGTTTGCTGCATCAACGGGAAGCTGGGGATGTGCCGGTCGGTGGAACTGATGGTGGGAGAAGTATTGCAGGAACGGGATCACAGACTGTCCCGCTGTAATGCTACAAGATGTGTGCTGGGCTCTGCTTTGCAAAAAGAAAAAAAAAAGGGGCAACTGGAGGAAAATGCGGATTTCCTGTAGATTTGGGTCCAAGCAAGGAGCGGGGATGCTCCGTGCTCCCTCCGCGGCGGCTGGGCTCTTGTCCTGCGCTTTCTAACCCCCTCGCTGTTTCCGAACAAGCTGGAAGGGCCTGAAGAACCACGTTTCCCTCGGTGGATGGAAAGGCAGAGATGGAAATGCCAATCCGCGGGAGCGAGGGGAAGAGGGGAGCAGCGTGTGGCCTCTGCAGATTGCAGGCAAAGCGACACAGTTATTCAGAGCCGCTCGGGGAGGGAGTTAGGTTTAGTGGTGAGATGGGAAAAGTGGTCTTGGATTCCTTTCACAACCACGTTACTGAGTCAGCGTGGGCAAATTGTTTCCCCTCTTTGTTGCCCCAGTTTCTCCAGGCATTCGAAATGGGACTGATTGTTACCTGCTGCCCCCGGCCAGGTGATGCCGGGTGTTTTTGGACTCGACAGCAGAGTTACCAGACACTTCAACTGTTGTATTTAGCCTCCACGCAGTTGTTACCCCGTTTAAGGATATGCAAAAGCCAGCCAGGCCACCCATCAAATAATCATATCTCGTTATTCACAGTGTTTAAGAGCTCAATTAAGAAGAAAAATTCAGTTTGGGAAGCGACCTTTCCCCTCCCTCCCAGAAACAACCCCAAACCGACGGTTCTCCTGCCTATTTTTCTACGTGTCTATTTTTATGCGATATAAACCGTGCTGTACCTCTCTGACTGCTTTTCCCCTTATTTGTTATTTGATTTGCCCTCCAGAGATCAGCAAAGAGCATCAAACATCATTTTAGCTCTACCCTCTAGATCAAGGGAGAAGATTAATAGACGAGGGCTTTTATTGTGTGGGTATGTGCGTGTGCGTGCCGGGGTGTAGAGCTCTCTCTTCTCCTTAAACGTTTTCTGTCTGGAATCAAATTTGGGACTCTCTGCCCCCGAGTTGAACACCAAATTCCTCCTCTCTCCCCCCAAAAACCCATTAGAAATATTAATCCCCTCGGCGGCAAAAAATGCCCTGGGGCCGCGGGGTTTTCATCCTTTTCTCCATCCTCCACCAACCCCCATTTATTTTTTTGTCATTAAACGGCCTCCTTTTGATCTGGAGATTAATTTCCAGATAAACGCAGAAGCGTGCACGGGCGCGCGCGGGGGACGGCGCGGTGGCACCGGCTGCGATTACGCTGCGGGTCAAGCCGACTTCTGCTCCGTCCCTGAACCACAGCAAGCACCAAAGGCAATAGGTGTTGGTAGGATTAAGCTGTTCCATGGAAAAAAAAAAAAAGAATGAATGTGTATATATATTTTTTATTTTTATTAATTTTTAAATACGTATTTTTCTTTTGCCACCTCCCTTCTTTACAAGCTTTTTGCTTCGGGGAGTGGCAGGGCTTTTGTGCAGGAGCCGCACACCTCTCGCCGTGAGCGATGTTTGCCACGCACGGAGTTTGCTCCCACCCGCTTCCAAAGCCGAGCCGGTTTTCCTGACACCCCAGCTGAGGGCGAGTCCCGCTGTAAATCCCAGCTTTCCTTTTCCCTTTGAAGTAAGCCTCTATTCAGGGTGGTTAAGCATAAAAGCTCACAAAGGCAGATGCTGAGGGCTTAAAAACTAGGAGAAAGGGGGAAAAAAAAGAAGGGAAAAAGGCTGTGAGTGCGTCTTTTTTTAATCCCTTCGTATTTTAAGGGCTGTGCTCACCTAAGGGGAAACGCCTGGGGGCAGGACAGCCCTTGGGACCAGCAGTGGGACCTGTGCGATGGGAAGAGGGGGGAACTCGAGTTCGTTAGTGGATTTCCTTAGCGGCGCGGCGTGCCTCAGTTTCCCTTTATCTGCTTTCACCTGTGCTGGGTGAAAGGATCGGGGACCGAGCGCAGCCTTGGGTGATGCTGGGGGCACGGAGAGGTATTTAAAAAACTCCGCTCCGCTTGACTTTAAACTGAATTTATTCATAATTCACTTTCCATGTATGTGCTATTAAGGATTTGGGCTCTCGGAGGTTTTTCTTCTTTAAGACATATTATTTTATTTTTTTTTTAAGGGAGCACGTGAGGGGAAAAAGCAGCTAAGTTCACCTTTAAGGATTTATTATCGTTTCTCTCGAGTAGGTATTTACTGGGGGTATTTCTCTGAGGAAATGACTGTCGATTATAAAAAATAAAATAAAATAATAAAAAAAACCCCTCTCTCTCCTGAAGCCAGTAACCTTGCAGAGTGATGGATTGTCTTGCTGCAAGTGGAGTTAGGAAGAAATGAAGAAGGAGAGGAAGAAATGTAGATACCGTAGTATACTCCAGGGGGCCGGGAAAGGGATATGAATTATTAAGTGAAATTAATAATTGAAATAATTAACAGCTGCGAGAGATTTTTGTCCATCCTCCACATAATAGGGTAGCAATGTTTAGTATCAAGCTGTAGTAACCACTAGTAATTTGATGTTAATTAATTCGTTGGCTCAGCATTCCAAGCATTTATGGGTGTTTTCCTTCCTTATAAATATATTAATAAGTTTAAGTAATTCTACAAAGTAATTTCGAAAATAAAAAAAAAGAAGACCTAGCAAATGGCAAGTCATTTATTTTTGATCAGTAATTAAAATGGCTTTTTCCCCCCATGCATGTACATCAGAGGAAAATGGCTTTGTTCCGAGGAGCTTCTAATTTTTATTCTTCTTCCTCCGATAAGGATCGATAACGTTTGCTGTTTGGGGCCAGACCGCTGCGCTCTCGGCGTTGCAGTTTTTTGTTTCGGAGTTTGTTGCTGGGTCACCTGAAGACCGGAGGTTTTCCTTCCCCCGGCCCCATAGCTCTGACCCCTTTGGATAATTTTAAGAAGGGCTGGAGAGAAAGCCCCGGAAGACGTAGC
>NW_010530992.1:30658-31013 GCF_000687285.1 Phaethon lepturus | reverse complement strand
CGGAGCGTAGGGAGGTGGGTTTGTTCTCGGGGGGGGGGGTAAATTTGGGGGTGCTGGATAGATGGGTGATGGCTGTGGTTAGGAGGGACCGAACCCCTCTGAAAGCCCTGCCAGAAGGTAGATCCATCCAGCGGTAGATCCGGAGGCAGAAAAACGGGGCGCAGCGGGGTTTGGTGCAAACCCAAGCGCTCGGGCTCGGGGCCGCAGGGTGCAAACAGACGTGGGGATGCTTAAAGCGTGTACGTGCCTGGGAGGGCGCAGCGCTGCTCCGCTGCCCGTCGGCTCCCTGAGCTGACCCCGGGGGGGTCTGCTTTGAACAGCGAAGGTGTCGGACGGCGGCCCCTGGGTCCTGGCC
>NW_010530992.1:29842-30508 GCF_000687285.1 Phaethon lepturus | reverse complement strand
GACCAGGGAGCCCTCCTGGGGGGTAAGAGTGACCCCAGCAATGCTGAGCCCGTGGTCCAAATGACGGCAGGCACTGCAGCTGGTTATCCCTGTGGGTGAGGCTTTGCTGGACCCAGGTTTTTGCAGGTTTTAAGGACCTTCCCGTGGCAGCAAACGCTGCCGTACCTCACCGAGCGGGGAGGAAAACTTGGGGTGCACGGGGGAAGGAAGGGAACAGGGAGAGGGTGGTAACAAGAAGTGGAAAAAAAGCAGCGACGTGGGGATTTTTTCCCTGGGCTGGACTCAGAGGCATCATCGCTTCTCTGAGATCAGGTGGGGCTATGGACCAAAAAAGGCATTTCCCACACGACAGCAGAGGAGGGGTTTTCCGTGGGCTGACAGCCCCAAATTCAGTCTCAGACCACGCTGCTGGAAGTGAATTCCCTTTCAGAGCCGAGGCAGCAGAGACGGTGCCCTCCGTGCCATGCTTTGCTTTCTACCTGGGGAAACTGAGGCCACACCGACACGGGAGAACAAGGCTCGGCACTCCAGGGAGCGTTCTTTTCAGCTCCGGGTTGGGGTCTGGGAGCCCAGTGGGGTGGGACGCTCGGCGTTGGGGATGCTCGGTGTTTGGGGATGCTTGGCATTTGGGACACTTGGTGTTGGGGATGCTCGGTGTTTGGGGAC
>NW_010530992.1:24543-29722 GCF_000687285.1 Phaethon lepturus | reverse complement strand
GTGGCGTTTGGGGACGGTCGATGTTTGGGACGCTTGGTGTTGGGGATGTTCAGCATTGGGGACACTCGACGTTGGGGACGCTCGACGTTGGGGACGCTCGACGTTTGGGGACGCTCGATGTTTGGGACGCTTGGTGTTGGGGATGTTCAGCATTGGGGACACTCGACGTTGGGGACGCTCAACGTTTGGGGACGCTCGACGTTTGGGGTGCTCGACGTTTGGGATGCTCGACGTTTGGGATGCGCACTGGCTGTGGGATGGGAAATGGCATCGCTCTTCTTGGGGAGCATCAGCACCTTATCTGCAGGCAGCAGCGGCGATGCCTCCCTCTGCAAAGCTCAGCACAAAATAGCGGAGCGGGGAAGGCAGTTTAGGTGCTGAGCTGGAGGGATGGAGGAGGGAGTCTCAGGAGATGGAGCAAAAGATGGGAAATACTTTTTTTTTTCCCCTCTCTCCAAAAGCTGTGGGAGCTGCGAGGTGCTCGGCAGCAGGGACCGACTCTGCTCCTGCCCCAGGGAGCGAAGGAGCATTGGAAGTTTGGAGTTAAACTGATGGGGCTCAGCTATAGCAGCAGACCTCGGTGCGTCTCTCCCACTCAGGGATTTGCCCTATATTTAATTTTTTTCCTGACTGCTTTAGTGACTCTGTAAACGTTGCGGAGTTTTTGTGTATTTTTTTTTCCCCTTCTTGCTAGATGAAGTGGGTTTAGTTTTTATTGAATCAGTTTCCTCCGAGGATAGAGGTTGCGAGTGGATAAAACCTCTTTCAATCCCATAAAAATGCCGTCAGGGGATTCACTTAAATTTATTTAATCCTGTGCACTTTATCACGGTCACTTCATCATGGCAGGTAAGTGGATGCTAATGGATCCCTTCTTTTTATGGCCTGCAGCCTCCTGGAATTAGATCCCCCAGCTGCAAATCTCTCGTTTGTGGTTGGCATTTTATCTTCTTTCTTTTATTTGATTAGCAGGGGAGGGTGCGAGGGGCAGGGTGCCTGTTTCAGGGTATTAAGGCCAGGAGAGCTCATTGCTCTAATCTAGTCTGACCTTCTGGGTAGCACCAGCCAAAATTTCATCCCGGAGGAGATGCTCTGCGAATGTCAGGACATGAAGTCCTCCCTCCATCCCTCTCATTCGATCCCGGCAATCTGGGGTCGTGTTGCCAAAAATACAGAAAGCTTTTGCCCTCCTCTGCCTCGGCGACGAGTTGGAACTGACGTGACTGTGCCTCTCCTGATGGCCTGATCCACTGTCCTCCAAACCTGACAGGCCCTTTTCATTGCAACGTTGAACTTCATTGTCACTAAACCATTTTCTCTCATAAATTCGAAGTGTTTGGATGCTGTCAGGTGAAGGTTGTTGAATTGCCCGTTCCATTAATGCTTTTAAAACTGGGAGATTTTTTTCCTTTGGTGTCACAATTCCGCTTTTTTCCATGAACCTGTTTTAGTATTTAGTTTTGGCTGCTAAATCTGAAGCACTTGTCCTGTCTGACATCTAAACTTGAGCCTGTGTTTGCTCGGGCTCAAGGCTGCGGGATGCTGCTCCCGTAACCGTGTGGTCCAGGTGCCCCTTGGAGCTCCAACACCTTGGGTTAGAGAGGGAGAGCTGTGTGGGCTGTCCCTCGTGATGCTCGTGAATCCTTTCCCACTGGGAAAACATATCTGTCCAGGTTTAGCATCATGCCAGTGATGACATGTGGAGCTCGGATGGAAATTCAGACCAACTTAGGCTTAGGTGAACCTAAGGGCTGCAAGCTTTGTGTGTTGGGGCATCATCACGTTGTCCCCAGGAGCAACAGGAGGGACTTCTGCCCTTCGCAAATCTGTCCCAGAATGCTGAAAGGCAACCTCAGGCGGCAGTTGAATGTGTCGCAAGGTCTTAGCTCTAAAAAATCCTTAGCTGGGGACTATGATGGAGAGCCTCCTGATAGCAAATTGTCCTTTCACAGTACCGGGCACCAAAATTGGTCCTAACTCCAGAACACCCTGCAAAGAAAAAAGCAAAGCCTGGTGTAAAATTAATCTAGCAAGTCATTGGTAAGATGGGAGGAGTGGTGTGCGCTGATCCCCAAAGGGATTTACTGCCTCTTGGAAGGGATCCCCCGCACGCCAGAGCATCCCTTGGCACGCACTCCCCCCCAGTGCCTCCCCGGGCAGGGGAAGGCTGGGGTCAGGGTGTTAATGAAAAAACTAAAGAACTCTTGAAATGCAAAACCATCAGTTGAAAAAACCCTGATTTTGAATTATTAAGGAGCCCTATCGCCGTGTGCTGCCAAGGGAGGGGATATTGGTGTTTGGGAAGTCCAATTATTTCTGAACTGCAGACAGTCTTATTAACTTGGGCAGAAAATTAATTAGTCTAATTAGAAAACCTCATTGGAGTTTGGTGAGGAGTTACTGGGGGAGATGATAGTGCTGGTGGGGAGTGGGGAGTGACAACAGCCGTGGGAGGGAGAGGAGAGAGGGAAACGCGAGCGATGGGGGAGCTGGTCAGATTAATGGAAGCAAAGGAAGCCCAGGAAGGGGTGGGAGGGAGGCAGGAAGATTTTTTTTTAGTCATAATGTTCTAAATTTGGCAATTTTATTTTTTTTTAAATATGAGTATTCCTATATGTGTGCACTCATATATATATATACACACACACGCTCATGTATGTATTTTATATATAGACTGTACATGGAGGAGATTTATCGGAAGGTTTCTGTGGGCGCTTGTATTTATTTCTGATACGCCAGTCCGTCAGCATGGGGTTTTGTCAGAAAGTGCTGGGTGGGTGGGTTTTTTTTATCTTCACGGATTTATGAAGTCCTTAAAACATCTGTTCCGTCCTGATTCCACAGTCCTTTAGCGGCTCGGGGGGAGAGAGAGAGATGTTCCTCGGCGGAGCTGTCTGGCTGCGCACGGTTGGGATAGAGACGTGCTTGCTGAGCGTTAATAGCAGTGATGGAGGAAGAGGAGGGGGAGCAGGACCCCACCTCGGAAGGAATGGGGCAAAGAAAATTCATCCCGGCGGTCCGGGCTTGATGCTGGTGGAGCGAGAGATGCTGGAGCAGCGGGAGGGAAAGATCGGGATTTGGGATTGGGCTTTTTGAAGGAGTCCTCTAGGAGAAATAAGCTTTTTACTCCTTTCTTTCTATGAGCTGTTGGTTACCTAAGTGAGCGTGCTTTCACCGTGCACCACGTAGGCTGGAGGTTCTTGATTCTTGACCTTTTCCACTCAAGGGTATTAAGGCCAGAGATGGGCAAAGACCGGGATCTCGTAGGCAGTCTCCCCAAGCCACCACCGAAACCAGCAGCCAGATACCTTCTAGTATTAAACCAAGACCTTCTAGTATTAAAAGAGCTCCAAAAAATAAGAGAAAAAGACAGATTTGGATGATCTCGGTCTGGTTTTTGAGTCACTGCTTGCCCAAGCCGACCCGACGGGTGGGTGTACCCCCCATCCTGTCGATAGCAGGGGCTATGCCTGTATTTGCAGCTCGGTTGCCCGCAAGCGTACCCCCGTATGGACCACGCTGCATCCCCACGCCACGGCCCGTGGCCAAAAGCAGCTGCCCGTAGGTGACATTGTGGGGTTTCGCCGCCGCTGAGCCGACTCTCCAGCCTCGCAGGCTGCACAGCCCCCCGGTTTTCCCCGGTGCCTTTGCTCTGATGGCTTTTCTGCCTGTTACTGAAATAACCTGTCAAGCTCAAGCTAATAATGAGCCATAAGTCAGATTCTCTCTGGTAGGTTGCCCTGGGTGCCTATCACAATCTTTAGGGGTGACCCAATTATGATAATTGGCCAATCTTGCTACTGGTGTTCGAAAAGAATTGCCGAACAAAGGAGGAGAAACAGAAGCTCCCTGGAAAACAGCAGAAAACCCCATTTTTTTTTCTGACCCCCTTTTGGCAGGAGGTGCCTTTAATATTAACCTCTTCAGCCTGCCCTGCTCCGACACCCACAGAAATGGGCGCAATAGAACCCCACGCGCGGAGCATCGCGTGGGTGACGCTCCACGCGGGCGGAGCATCCGTTACCCCGTCCCCGGGATCACTGGCGACGCAGATACAGCCGCTTGCTCAGCCTCATGCCCAAGGCTTTGTGTTTAGAGCAATCGTCTCACTCCCACTCAGTCGCAAGACCTTGATTTTGCGAGAATATTTCAGGTCGTTCAGAGGTGGGCTCAGGGCGGGAGGGAAGAGCCGTGATTTCTTTTCCACCTGAGTTGTGTACGACATGTACCTTCAGTTAGTCGGGGCAAGATAAAGGGAATAAAGACAATTTTAGCCCCGTCCTTGCTCTTTTCCATCCCCTGCCACACACCTTCTCTTTCCCCACACACCGGCCTTGTGTAGTGCACCGGTATTATTTCTGCATCAGAATAATAATAATACAGAAAGAACATACTGTTACGACTGCTGTGACCTCCTGCCCAGCGTGCTTGGCTGAAACGCTGCTGGAATTGCAACTTGGCACCGATCTTTTTCGTGAAGGATCGCTTCTGGCTAATCTATAATTTACAAAACACACTCAGATTCATTTTTTATGGGGTGTTTTGATATGATGCCATTTAAAAATCAGAAAGAAACGACGCAGCTTTTAAAAGGTTGCTCCTGATTCCTCTTGCTCTTTTTTTTTGAGGGGGGGAGGATGTTATTTTTCTTGCTGTTACCATCTGACTAGGGACGGGGATTTTCTTACTATCGGAGCTTTCTGGGCTGATCCCTGCAGTGCTGGGGACAGAGCCTCGTGTCGCACCGACACCTTCAGCATCACCCAAGCTGGCTGTGCTCGCCGCAGCCCTGCGTATGTTCCTGTTGGCTTTCCCCCCGCTCTTCTCGTGGCTTGGGATACGTATTTAGAAGCAGGAGAACGATGAGTTTATTCCACCCTTTGCTTTTGCTCTGGAAGGCTGGGCAGGGAGGGCGGGACCCCCGTGACACCCCCAGGGTGATGCTTGGACCTTCCCGCTGTATCGTCATCGTCCGGTACCTCCTCTTGGGTCTGGAGCACCGAAAAGTCCTCGCTGGGCAGCTGATGTAAACCTCCCGACATACCCAGCGTCAGCGAGTTTCTGCTGGCGGTGGGGTGGCTCGGCACGGAGGGCAGAGCCTTTTTTGGGGGAGCAAGGCTTGCTTCTCGGGTGGCAGTGCTTCTCCCGGGTGTTTTATTGCCTGCAGGCTCCTCCGCTC
>NW_010530992.1:11841-24524 GCF_000687285.1 Phaethon lepturus | reverse complement strand
GCTTCCCTATGCCATTTTACGATGCCCCTTTCCGACTAATGCGGATCCCATCCGGCGTATATTAGCAGGAAGGGCATCGTTAGCAGGAAGAGCAGCACTGTAAGAAACCAACCATGAATCTTCTCGGGCTCGCAGGGCTCTGCGAATAGCACGGGAGGGATTAAATATGTTCATCTTTACAGTCCGAAGGGAAGGGAAGAGGTTTCTCATCAGACCCCGGCTGCAGCGTGTCCGTGGTATGATGATGTAGCTATAATTAACCTCCTCCCCGACGGAGACTGAGCTGCTTTTCAGTCACCTAGCTTAACTCTTCTTATGTTTCCCTGCAGTCCCAAAGAGATTTAGATGTTATTTTATTAAAACCTCGAGGATAGAGGTGGACAAAGCATTTTCTGCCCCCCCACCCCCCTCCAAATTTGTTAATGCAGCTGGGTAGATGATCCCCCATGGGGTGGGTTGCGGGGAGATGGTGATGGGGAGACGAGCAAGGCTTTGCAGCTCGACAGAGCCTTCGCGTATACAACTGACTGACGACGACTCGGTCACCTACAGAGAGGTAGACGGATGCGGCGGGGTGTTGATGCTAAAAAATGGGGTGAAGTGCCCCAAACCCCCTGAGGAAGGTGGATTGTGGAGCGAGAAGCTGGTCTGGAAGGCAAGATGGAGTGAGGTGCCAGCTAATGGGGGCTGGCAGGACGGGACGCTGGGCTCCGCGTCCCTGGGGGATGCCGTGATCCCAGTCGCTGGGTTGAGAGGCATCAAACGCGGTGCGATGCCTTGAGGAGGAGGAAAGCAGGCTCTGGGGAGGAGCACGTGAGTGAGGAGCATTAAACAGAACAAAACTGATAGTGAATGCTGCCGTTACAGCGCCTGTCACAACTGCTCAGAAGTTTAATACTGTGCAATTTCGGAAGAGAGAAACATCTTTCTGTGATGATTTCTTTTTTTTTTTTTAGAGGGAAAATATTCCACACTCTCAACGCTTACCTTCCATTTCAGCCTTTTTTTTTTTTAATCCCTTTTGTAAAGGTGGGGAAACTGAGGCAGCGTATTGCACAGGAAGATCTGGGGGCGAGGGCCGGCGTGGGTTCCTGCAGCGTCGCTCCATCTCCCACCCCACGTGCCTGTAAATCCTCAGTAAGAAACTGCAATCTTATTTTAAGAAGCCCACGCAGCCACGACTTGCCGCGCGGTTAATATTTAGGTCAGCAGAATCTAATTCCTTTTAAAATCATAATATTATCATTGTAATTGCAAATGTTTTCATTAAGCACTCGCACTTGGGAGCCTGGCACATGGGCTGCAAAGGGTTTTTGTCTCTTGCTCGGCTGTCCCGACTGCTGAGAAATAGCAAGAAATACTTTGTCCCCTTTTACCAGCTGCTCTTCCCCGGGGGAACCAGCTCCTCGTCATCCTCCGGAGAGTCCTACGGCCCCGTACGATGACCGGGAGTTACAAGGTACCTTGGTAAATGCCCCCGGAGCGCTCAGTCCCAACGCAATAGGGATTATTTTTTTTTTTCTTTTGCACTACCTGCCTTCAACCAGGCCGTGCACCGGAGGCTGAGCGAGCACTCGGGGAGCTGGGGGTCCGCGAGCACCCGAGCACGGGCGAGGAGAGACGCGAGAGGTGTTGCCAGGCTGTCGTTTTACCGTCGCCTTTCTGCCGCGCTTTAAATTCACGGGCAGAGCGAATTAGCTTTCCTTAAGTGAGTTATTGTGTCTCAAAGTCAGGGCTCCGCTTCCCGAGAATAAAACAAAACTCTCTGGAGATCAGGTCTTAATACCACCTGCCTGGGAGTCCTGATAGGGGACTTAATGCCGAAATGAATATTCATCCTATGCGGTGGGAATTCTGGTCCCGCGGGGGATTACAGCCCTCTCCCGGCGGGGTGGGGTGGTGACAGCTTGCTTTGGGATGGGGAGCAGAGAAGGGGCCGTCTGTCCCCAAATATCCGTGTCCCGGGGCTGTAATGCAGCAAGCTTTAGTCCTGATTTTCAGGCGGGGCTGGTGAGATGCTGACTTAGGTTGGGGACAGGGCAGAAAAAGTGACTGCGCCTTCCCCGTGCTGCTTGCTTCCTTCGAGTCGAAAGACCCAAGACTGAAAAATAATGCCGTGCTGCCGCTTGCAGTCATCTGTCTGTCTGTCTGCGACATCCGAGCATCCTGGATGCGTTGCACCTTCGCACCGGGAGCACCCAGCCGCAAATGCCCGTGCTGCCCAGGAATCCATCCTCCAGCTGGAAGTACTAGCGAGAAAACCGAGGGACAGCAAAGCTCTGCCAATCCTTGCAGCAGCCCGCAGGAGATAGCTGGACTTGGTTATGCCTTGTTTAAATAACGTTTTTGTTTTTACAGCGGCTAATCTCTCCGATTCCCCTAACGCGTTGTCGCTCGGCGATATCCGCCGGGGATAATTGGGACGGTGCCGGGATGCGGGGCATCTCCCGCTCCCTCGCCAGCACCTGAGGATTTCAAGTGCAATTTTTGCTCGCGCATCAAACGACAGTTTTCCTCGCCAAAATCACAACCTGTGCAAACTCTGCCCTAATCAAATCTATCAAGCCCCAATTTAGGAGCCTAGCTGCTGTCTGTTTATCAGGGAAATGGACTCGAAATTGGCCCCTTTAATGGAAACCCGGCTCTCGCACAAGTGTTTGAATTAATGGCAGTGCCTGCTGCGAGCCGGCAAGTTGGGCATTTGATTCCAGTTACAGGAAATTGCCATAATTTCTGCTCCGCGCTCCTCTCAAGTGACACTAAGCATCTATCTCTTTCTTTTTTTCCCCTTCCTTATTTATTTATTTTGGGAGACGAGGATGGCATCGTACGTGGGCGCTTTTCCCCACCCGAAGCAGCCGAGGGGTTGTCTTGTTTTCATGGCAACCCGTGCTTAGCAGCAGACCTTTTGTATACTGAAAAAGGGAGAGAAGAAGGGAGGTCTGGAGAAGAAAGGGATGGTTTGGGAGAAGAAAAGGCTGCAAATAAGATCTTAAGGGCTGGTTTCCAAAATGGGACCGTTGATGCCTGGCTGTTGGGTACTGCTTGCAGCTGTGCTTCTCCGGTATAACCAAACCAGGAGAACCAAGGGGTAGCCCAGGAGACGTCCGATTGCTGGACCTCCGAGGAGCGGTGCGGTCCTCGGGGTGCCATCCCCACAGAGCATCCCTCCTCCTGGTCCCTCGGAGCCATCCCGCAAAGCAGCGGGGGTGGCTTCTCCTGGCAGAGCTCCTCGTCCCGCAGCAGGCAGGCATCTCCTTGGGTGACCTCCTGGAGAAGCTGCTCTCTCGCGCGCATCTTTGCCGAGGGAGCCGGGCTTCTTAATTTAGATGCCTGGATACCGGTATGTAAATATCCCACCCCGCGCTTCAGATGCCGCGGGTCTGAACTGTTTACTTTATCCGTGCCTGAAGGTCATCCTCATCCCCCTGGATGTTCAGTTGGGTTTGGTGCTCTTTTTTCTTTTTTTTTCCCCCCTCTCCCCGCTCCTCCTTTCCTGCTGGCAAAGGTTACTGGGGGAGATGGAGCCGCTGGGCACCCAGGGCTCTGCTCCCGGCTGTAAAACAGGGCAGATATTGAAACCGAGGAAGGGATGCGAAGATGGATGCGCAGATGTTTGCGAAGCATTTAACACTGTCATGAGAAGCACTGGAGAAAGGCTGAGGAGGAGGTGAATAATTTGGTCTTCGCAGCGGGTTTGAACAGTGTAAAATAAATAAGGCCTGGAGCCACCCGAGCAATGAGGACCCATGCCGAAGCCTGCTTTGGGATGGGGATGTGCCAAGAGCTGTGTTAATGCCCACCCTAATGTTCAAGCACTTGACTCCTCGACCCTCGCGCTGGTCGCTCGGCGTGTCCTGGGGTTCCTCTATAACGCAAAGCAGAGGGATGATCTCTTTGTGTCTTTGGGTGCTCTTTGGGTGTGTCTTTGGGGATGTGTCTTTGGGTCCTCAACGACAGCGATGCCAGAAGACGGAGGGAGATCCCACGTCTCCCAGCGCGGTGGCAGAGGGGCTGCTGGCTTTTGCCTTTTTGCCCTTGGGTGCCTCTCTCCGTAGCAGGCTGCTGTCCGAAAGACCCAAACAAGAGAAGCAAGTTTCTTTCTCCACCCTTTAAAGATTATTTATCTAGCTGTTGTTTTGCCTGGTTTCAGCGCGGTGCTGGATGAGTTACATCTGCTCAAGTTAGGATCCGTTTATTTTTAATCAGACCTGGACCTACATCATGCAGCGATCCTCGGCGGAGCCGTAAATTTTCGAGGCAGCCAGCAAGTGGGGTGCAGACACTGGGGAAAAAATGAGTTTTTGAGTGTCCGGAGGGAACAAGGAGCTGGTGACATCCCTCTTCCAAGGAGGGAAGGGGTGCGGGGACGGTGGCCCAAAGACCCTGAAGCACTCGCTTGGGCTATTTATGGGGGAAAGTTGGACGAGGTGCTCCTCTTCTCTCCCTGAAGGAATACCGTTTTAAGAAATGATGGCAGGATGGCAGTGTAGGACAGCGAGTAAATTGCGGAGGAGTATAGCCTACAGGTGTGTGTTGTGAAATCCATAAATAAGGCTTAACAAAAGAAAAAAGCACTATATGCTGCTGCAAGTTCCCACCTTGGCTGAGGCCAGTGCTGTCGGGTCCCAGCGGCAGTGGCACAGACCTGCAGAGGTGGCTCAGGAAGGAGGAAAGTGGGACCTGATCCTGTTCTCCCTGTGGCTGGGGGGGGTTCAGTGGTACCTTAGGAGGTGGCAGCCGTGGGGGAGAAGATGGTTTGTGAGTTTGGAGCATCTGCTTTGTTTTCCTGCTGGTCTGTAAGTACCGCTGAGCCCTTTTGGTACGTGCAGATATGCCTTTTTTTGCTGGAATAACGTGCCTCCTCTTTGCTCCGGGGGATCTACCAGCGCTTCTGCGCGAGGTCCTCGCCCTTGCGTGGGCGCGCGCGCCCGCAAGGCTGTGCCGCACCGCTGCTTTACACCGCTAAACCCCACGTTTAAGCAGCAGTCACGCTGGGGCCGCACGCTTGCTGCGCGCTTGGGAGGAGGAACCCAAGGGTATCGTTAGTGCGGCGGCATCCGTCGCCAGCAGGCAGCCTAATTCGGGCCATGCTCCCCGGGAGGAAGGTTGCAGCTATCTCTTTCTGCCCCCCCTTCGCCAGCCAGCGCCGTCCTACGATCCCGACTGACCTTCTTAAAAGGGATCAAGCGCGTCAAATAAAGAGATGAAGAGTAAAAGGAGGAGCCGGGGAGGGGGAGGAGGAGGAATGAAATTAGGAGCAGATATTAATAACCATGTTAAATATTTATCTGACCTCCTTTCACATGATCCTTTTTAACGGTGACCCAAAAAGCTGATGCGCTAATATTCGCTCTGGCTCTCCTTTCTGCCTCTCTGTCAAAGGCTTCGGGTGGGATCAGGGAAAGAAGTTCTTTCTCAGCCGCCCTGGGAGGAGATGCTGGGCTCTGGGGAGATCGGGGTCCCGAAGGAGCCTCGATTAAAAGTGACACTGCTGCTGATGGGGATCGTGATGGGAGCAAATGTGCTTTGAGGAAAGACAAAAAAAAGGTGATGGATCAAAGGGATGAGGAAAAAAGTGACACATTGTCACTTTTTTTTTTTTTCTTCCCAATTCCACTCTGGGAGTTGCAGTGGATTTGGCCGGCGGAGTCACCAGTGCTGTCGCACGTCTCCCCGCGCAGCCCGTTTCTGGCACGGATCAACTTCGAAGGGATAACGCTGAGCCAGACCTTCTGAGATCCCGAGCCTTCTGTGGGCCTGGGACTTCCTCAGGTGTCCGGGCGATGCTTCTGGTGCATTTTTGCACTCCAAACCCTGTCCTGCAGTTGGGAGATCCTCAGGTCTCTCCTATCCCACTTAAAAAGACAAAACCAGTAAAATTTCTTTGTGAAGGCAGCCTCCAGTCAGACATTTGCTGCAGACACTGGCTCTGTTGTGTAGTTCTGCCTTGCTCCATCCTTAGCGTTGCCTATTCTGACTGAAGGATTTGTGGGGTTTGTTTAAATTTAATTCACTTATTTTTTAAGCAGTCCTGTCCCGCATGGCTCCAGGCGTTCTGAGCTCTTGCTTGGGGAAGCGTTGCCACCTTTAAAACTCAGGCTCAGACCTCAGGGGCCAGGAGGCATTACCAGCTCAATGAATTACGGGTGACGTACAACTCATTAGTGAAGTTTTGTGAATTCCTGACCGATTTTCCATCCCCGTGCCTGCAAGCGTGTTGTGTTTGCGTGCAGGAATGTGTGCGCCCTGGTCTGACCCGTTGGGCTGAAGGTGAGGGTGGGAAAGTGCACGAGAGCGGCAGGGTTTCAAGTTCGCCGAGGCAGGTCTGAGCTGGGGTGCAGGGGAAAAACAGCATCAGCCTTGTGTGATTTTAATGCAGGGAGCTCCTTTGTGTCTTTCTGATCAGATTTTTGCTGCTTTTCTCTGTATCCCTCCGGTTTCTTTCTCTCGTTAACTCCCGAACCGCAGGAGGATTGACTCTGCATCCAAACTGGTCCATGTTTTCCGTCAACACGCCGGCTTGCTTTTTGCTGCCGAAGTGCCTGCTGTGCTTACGCTCTTCTTTTGGTGGCTCAAAGCCCCTAAAAAGCTCTTGAGAGCTGATGTGCAATATCCTCTCGTGTTACAGGATTTGACTTTTTAAAGGAAACCGAACTCGTTAGAAGTGGGACTGAATACAGTGGTGGGGTTTTTCTAATCTCACCAGCATCGGCCCCTGGGATGATGAAAAAAAGGGAAAAGCCAACCCTTTCAGTTGGCTTGACTAGGTCCTCTGAGACCTAAGTTGGGTTTTCAGTTTAAGCATCAATTAAGCAACAGCATCAACTCATTTGGCCTCAGTTTCCCCTTTGCGAGGTGGAGCTGATGGCACTTACCCAGCGCTGTGAAGTGCATCTGTGATCTAAACCCTTGCTCCCCTGCAGCCTGGGGAACCGCCAGGCATTTCAGTAGGACAGCATTTTTTGGGAGGAGTTAAATTAATGGAGTTAGGGATGAGAAGTAGCATTTGAGTCTAGTGGCAGAGCACAGTGTGGCACAGGACTGTATTTTTCCAACAGGATGGCTGTTTCCAGCCCCTGCTACAGGATTGTGCCTTTTACAATTAATTGCATTTATTTTTAAGGGAAAAAAAAACCCAACCACATGGTTTTTGCATTCCTGAGCTTCTCCTGGATGGAGGGTGCTGCTGAGAGTCTTTTGCGAAGTCCCTATCGCCACCGCCGCCAGCAAAACAGAAACGCGTTTAATCTTACTAAATGTAATCTTGTTGTAGAACAGGAAATTCTCCGCTGGTCAGAGAGGATATTAAGATGCCTGCTCTGAAAAGCGTTTGAAATTATCATCATTAATCTGGAAATTATTATTGCTTAGTTCAAGCTGAGTAACGTGAAAAATAAAGTTAACCTGAAGTGTATATGGTGAAAAGTAAATTGGATTTTTAAAAAGCTCTCGTTTTCCTAATGGAAGATAAGATTAATAGCACGGCTCAGGAATTTAGAAGAAGTGGAGATTTCCAAAATTTAAAAGCAACCAGTGTCTAAGATGTTCAGAAACCTCCCTGAGTGGGAGGTGCGCTCCCAGCACCCACTCTGTGAAAAATCAGATCTCCGTAAATTGCCTTAAGAGCACCCCAAATTACTGATCTCCTAGAAAATAACTGTAGTCATCCAAATAAAGTGGTTCTTGCCTTTCCTTAAAGTGGGTTTTCTTAGTGGGGGTAATGGGCGTGCTCCAGCTCCAGTAAACGTAGTGACGTTTTACCGGGAGCCAGGGGAAGGCGCTGATGCAAGGTGTTGCGTGCCATCACCCGGGCTCCTGTTCGCAACCGCCGAGCTCGCCGCGACGTGGAAACACCAACGTTAAGAGTCTCTGCTCTCGCACCTCCGGCTCCGCACGGCGGGCCCAGCGGTAGGTGCAGGTGTGTGGAATGGGCTGCAGGCGCTTGATTTCATCTTCAGGTAGTGTAAGAGGGGACCTGAGCCTCTGACGAGCGAAGCCAAGCTGTCCAGGTCTGAGCTCCGAACAGAAGCGCGCTGATGCGGAGTAGCTGGGAATCCCCATCTGTGGGCCTGGGGCTTCCTCCAGAACCTCTCTCTGAAGGTTTCTGGCGTCAGTACAGCCTCCCTCGCCATCGTCTTTGGCCAGGTTTGGGTTATGGATGTGTCCTTGTGTCGGAGCCAGAGCTGCACTGCTGTCCTCGCAATGGGAGCCACAGTTGACTTTTTTTCCTCGTGTTTTGAACAGAGAGATTTGAGATAATCTCTGATATTCCCCTGTTGCTGTCAGTCCTGTCTCAAGTTTGTTGCTGTGAAGTCTCCCTGGTCTATTTTTTCTCCGATTTGGATCTGAGCACGCTGTCTCCTGCTGACACCCACTGATCTTTGATAGCACCACGGTAATAAATCCTGGGGTTTTTTTGCTTCCTTGATCCCTGCTGGTGCTCCTGTCTTACATGTCCCTGATACCCAGGTCCGTGGGGCCAGCAAACTCTTGTCCCCACACATGCCCCAGAGCCTGTGTTTGCATTGATAGAAGGTTAATGCCAATGGGGTTTCACAACTTTTTGATTTATTGTCTTTTGGCATTCATCACTCTTTTCTTTAAATTAAAACTCCCTCCAGATGGGGTCTCTGACACAGATTTATTGATCTGCAATAAAACCTCCCTCATAACCTGTACAGCTGTCCATTCATCTTTCAGTGAAGGAGGGATCATTTCTCTGTGGATGTCCCAAGAATGAAAGCAAGCCGCTAACTTTTTCCCCTCTTCTGCCTGTTGGTTTCCCCCACAATTTCCATCCCTTAGGTATCCCTTTACAAGGCACTAGATAGGAACAACATCATCTCTGAGCTAGCCCTCGTGTCCCTTCTATCTTCAGGTGCCCAGAAGGTGACGTGGTGGTGGAAAGGCCAGCTGGGAAGGTCCCAAGTGATGGTACAAGCCATAGGAGTCTATTTTAGATACTGCAAGTCCTAATGAGGCTTCCATCTCCCACTCTCACAGGGATGTGCAGAGGGAGGGCGTAATGGCAATAAGTTGTGGCCTCTGTGGTGCAAGAAACAGCAATAATTAGATGCTGAAAGAAATTCTAGCAAGATAAGTTGGCTGGAAACTGTAATGAGCTCCTCGTTTGTGACTTCTTGCATTCACTTGTGGGTTGTTTTTTTTTTTTTTCACAAATGGCTCAGTTTCCTAACCTAGGAGGAACCCGTCTGAAAATGTTGTCTTTGGTGATGCGATTTTGCTCAAATGTGGGGGTTTTTTTTTAGTGATGTGATCACACTTTCCAAAATGGTTTCAATCTTGGGCCAAAGTCACTGGCAAGATCAGTTGTTCTGAGAAGCGTCATTTTCCAACAACAGAAGAACAAGCGTGCGTGCGCCATACAAAATACGATGTGGAAATACGGAGGTTCTGCGGTTTCAGGCAGATGGATGGAAAACAAGTCCCCAGAAAAGATACTTGAAGTCTAGACTTGCCCAGCTAAACGCTGCTTCCTGCGTTTCCCACTGCAGAAAGATGAAAATGATGTCGAAGGCCAAAATGTCAGTAGCCTGAAGCTAACCCCTCTAGCTTGCATTTATGGTCCCGGTCCCTGGCTCAATAGGCCTGATGCTTAACGTCCTCAGGAATCACGCAGTGTCGCTCGCTCTTCGGGAAGCAAATGGGATTAGGGAAGGATCAGTCGTTCTGACAATTGAGACAGGGTTTTTTTTTCAGGTGCCTCAAAGCACAATGCTGCGTGAAGCAGGATTACGGTATGTCTGACCGAAGTCGCTTGATGTATTGAGTGTACATAAAGATGACTACCTGTGCAAGTCTGTCAGATGTTGGCTGTGCACGTGAAGGCTGACTTTGGGTAACTGTGTTGACCCACCTACATCCATCCAGGTCACAGGCATTCCCAAGAATACGTCTTCCGATGCTTTACCGAAACTCCGGAGATGGACGAAGCTGTGCCAGCAGCTACTTAGAAGGACGTGGGGGCAGGTGGAGCTGCAGGAGAGAAGCACATGCTGGCAGAGAGGCGAATGGATGGATGAGGTGGCCCAAAAATGGTAGATGGGAAGGACCCAAGAGCCAGAGAGGGTGGGGGGGAGCCGTGCCCACGGATAATTTGGGAACAGTGCCGGCCTGGGTGGGGGCGATCAGGGGAGGATGGGCAAGCGTTGAGTCAGAAGGGAAGGCATCATCATTTATCACCATAATCAGGAAGCCGGGCTGAGAAGGTTTTAATCACTGTGCACGGAGCTGGAATGCAGAGCAAGTTTATGGTTTACAGTGAGCCGACTGACACAGCTGATTGATGTCAAATATGTCATGATGTATATTGTAAAGCCAGGAGATTTAATGGTGTAACTCCATGGTAGTCTTGGAAGTGAGGCGCTGCAGAGCAGGGAGTGATGGATGGGCTCATTTACATGTAAAATTGCCGATGGCATTGACAGCACTGGTATGCGGAGGGAAGATAAGAGGGAGACAGTGAGATTCACTCTGACCCTGGTATTGAAATATTAAAATACAGCTGTAAGATCGTCTGGACTTTGCAAACTGAATGTATGTCTGTGTGTATTTGAGCGTATATATACACTTGTGCTTATGGTTATAATTATGTGCACAGTATGCCTTTGCAAATTAGGCAGCTCCATGTAGTATTATCAACTCTTAGCTCAGGCAAAAATAGTTTGTGCTACTCCTGCATCCTCGGGGAGATGAAGTCCTGGTGAATCCAGTTATTGCTGAGCTCCGGAGGAGCGTTGCGGAGCAGAGGCAGATGGGTTCGTGCTGGCAGCCGGGCTCAGAAGAGCTCACTCCAGGAAAGCCCAGGCTGGTAGCCTGGGCCTCGGCACGTCCCACGGCACAAGGCTGGGTTTCCAGCTCCGATGCGCCATTAACCCAGATTTCAGCATCGCTCCCGTCGTCCCCGCTACGTGTCGGGAGCAGGACTGGCGTAGAAGTCGCCCTTGCAGCTCAGGATCTTCCTTCTACTTTTGGTTGACTTAAGGAGGGAGGGGGAGAAAAGAAAAAGGAAAATTTTGGCTGCTGAGGTGATACAAACTGAATGTGGCAGAGCAGAGAGCCTAGCTTAAATAAACTGTCAGAGGATGTTTTGTTTTCATTATGCCTGCTGCAAGCCCTTAAAATTCCTGGTTGCGCTTTGCAAACGTGATCCTCGACTGACTTCTGCAGGATAATGTCGCTCAGATCTGGTGAGCTGCTTGTAAGGAGCCTGGGGAAGGTCATTAGGAGAAGCAAGCCTTTTGCTTGTGGGTGCAGGCGTCCAAGAGGCCGAAGACACGTGTTTGGGGTGGTTTTATAAGGTTTTAACTCTCCTGGAAACCTCTCCAGCTCAAAGTCTGTCTGCATTTACCTTCACCCGCTTGGTCCCTGTCGCCTTTGAGCCCGTCCCTCGTTTCAGCCGACTTGAGAGTCAGCTCTTTTTTCAGAGGCAGGTTGACTAAGCGCCAACTGAGCTGACCCTGGTATAAACGCTTAAGAGGCTTTGCGGGGGATTAAGTGACTGTATTTTAGTCTTGCCTTCTTCGTGGGGATGTGTCACGGGTCCCAGCGCGCTGCCCGGGGCCGCAAGTTCTCTCTCCCTCCCTGGCCCTGGCCACTGATGCTGCCGGGACAGATGCACTGAATATTTCCGGGAATTAACTTGAATTGCTCTTTCCTTTAATGAAAAGCCTTATATTAAAAACATCCTTGCAAAATGCTATCTTTTTTTTTTTTTTTAATTTATGACCTGCTCTGTCATCTCTGAAGACAATGTATAAATTATAGAATAGCCATATATCTGAGCCAGAGTTGGAGGTGAAGGATGCTCGGTTAGGGAGGGCAGTCGTGGGGGTGAGGGAAAAAGGATTTAGACTTTTTTTAACTTCCTGAGCTCATTTTGGTTCTGATCTCAAATCCTTGGTAGATTGTGCGAATCCCATTTTCCATTAACTCTCACAGGTTCCAAAGGAGAGAGCCCTTTTCTGAGCAGAAAGAGGGATTGCAATACCAGATCAGCGTAGTGTCCTATCTCCAAAAGCTGCCAGTGGCAGATGCTCAGGAAAAAGTAATAGAGAGTTATAAAATTTATCTGGGAAGCTGTAATGGAGGGTGCACAAAGAATTATGCCAAACCAGTCCTTGCCCAGCTGGGTTCCTGAGACAAAATAGGGGGTAACCAGTATTTGAAATGTCATCACCTGTGGGCAAACCAAAGGGGTCATCTCTGTCCCCATGTAGTCCCAAGTGTTAAGAAACTACAAGGGAATGGCGAAGTGTTGATGCTGGCTTGCTCTTTTCCTGCAATTCCCCTGCGTGGCTCCTTCAATCTGTCTCCGGTGCAAAAACGTTAGTGAAATCTCTGGAAGTGCTTCATGCAGCATCCGTCCTGAAAAATGGAGATTTTTGTGGAGTTAAGGTCTGCAGGGGAGGGTCTCTCAAGCACGGTTGCTCGCAGGAGCTCTGTAGCCATCCCCTTGCCCTCTCCTGTGCCTTCCTCCGGGGCTTCATGTGCTCCAGAACACCTGGATGCGCCCGGGGCTGCCCTAACCCCTATGGATGCTGTGGGATTTGCTCCTTTTTAGAGGGTGTCAAAGCCACTTTGGGTCTGACTGCCCCACGGGGGCAAAAATGCAGTTGTAGCAACAGCCGCCCGCGGTTTGCGGCAGCGGAGCACGCAGC
>NW_010530992.1:8471-11681 GCF_000687285.1 Phaethon lepturus | reverse complement strand
TCCCGTTTTAGAGGCGTGCGGGGCTGCCTCCGTTTAGCCCCGTGAAAACAACGTGAGATGGAGTTGGAAGTTCTTCAGTGAACCAACCAAGAGGGCAGGGACGTTTAGGGGAGACCCGGCGCTGACGGCGCCGTGTTTGCCGGGGTACCAGCCCAGCACCTCCGCTCCCGCGGGGCGGGGAGGGTGCCGGGGGGCTGGTCCCTGCCGTGGGGAGCAGCAGCGCATCCCGAGAGCGCGCTCACCCCTCGCTGGGGTTTGCTCCTCGATCCCCCCAGCTTCATCTCGGCTCCCCCTTTCTCCCTCCGCCACGTCCCGGTGGCAGCCAGCCGCCCCGCCGTCCCTTACCCGTGAAGTTGAGGCTACTTTTTGTTTGTTTATTTTAATTATCATCTTTCTCCCTGGCTCGACGCTCCCGCAAGGGAGATGGCGTCTGTGTTAATGGGATTATGCGTGCTGTTTGCTGATGTGTACGTGTTTGCCACTTCCTTTCCCTTTGAATTTCACCCAGATAATTGATTTCTGTCTCTTCCTTGGCACTTGCCTTTGCGGCGCGAGTTGTTATTAGTCCCCTTTTGTTTCATTGCTGAGCGACGAAGCCTTTACAAGACAGCCCGAGCAAAAACAATTGTTGAATCTCTCGCTTTCTTTATTAACTAACAGGGGATTGCAGGCGGCTTGAAGCCCTTAGAGGGATGTAATAACATCAACGATGGCTCGGGAGCAAAGTGGCTCCTTCCCACCGCGAGAGGTTGGGAGGATTATCCATGTCTCCGTTGCTGGTCATCCACCTAAGTTGACTCTGGCTGTCTCCTGTCCACCCGTTTATCCCAAGATGCTGGGAGCTGAGGGACCGCATCCTTCCCCGTTTTGCACGTGGGGAGCCGAGGGTGGGCTGAGATTCCTGGTGTGGGCCCTTTGCTGGCGTGGGCTCCCCTTCTCCCGTGGCTGGTCAGGAGGTGGTGATGGAAGGTGGTTGGTTCTTCTTAAGCCGGGACATGCTGATTTAGGGAGACCAACCTTCACAGAGAACAAGCCAGTTTCAAAAGAGTGTTTGGGCAGAACTACCAAATACAGGGAACATTGAGGCATTTTGCAAGGTTTTAAAATATAATAGGGTTTTTTTTTAAAGAAAAAATTGTTTTCTGGCTCAAAGTTAAAAACTGAAGCGTAGCTGAACTTTTCTTTTTAGTTAATAAGCAAAAATGGTTGGAATTTAAAGATCATGTTGACTTTGGCCCAGTTTTTACTTGAGTTTAAATAATTTGAGAACTTTGGTTTGTGGTTTTTTAGGGCTTCTTCCCCCCTCCTTCCCTTCACTGGAAAGGGCAAAATTTTTATAGAGCGGGAACAGTTATTTTCTGCCCAGCTTTTTTCAGACTGCAGAGATTTCCAGAAGAACATCCTGTCTAATGTCACACAAGCACTCTGAGCATGGAGAAAAAATTCAGTTGTTGAGCTAAAGAGTAAGTAGCTCAACTCCATGGAAAATAAATACAAATGAGTCTTAATTAGCTAGATTCCCCTTTGCTCCGGTGTCTGGGCAGAAGTAGGATGTGCTCCCCCAAAACACAGGGACCTGGCTCCCCTGCCTGCCCTTCTGGCTCTTGGCTTTGTTTTCTTCTATTTGCATAATTTCTCAGCTTATTTTCTTTTTTCTTTCCTCTTCTTTTCTTTTTTCATTTTTCTTTCCTATTGTCTTTTCTCTTTGTCCCTACTTTTCATTTATTTTCTCTTCTCTTGCTGCCTATTTGCTGTTTGATTTCTGCTTTTTTCTTTCCTCTCTCGCTAGCCTAGAATGTGGCTAGCATGAATGAGTGATTTCTAGAAGGAATAAAATTGTTTAAAGAGGAAAAAAAGCAACAACATTTTCTGTGCATCACTGTGTACGATAATAAAGCAGAACCACACTAAATGAATTATGGTAAAAACCCCAAATTACCAACATGTCAAATACTATTAGCACTCAGATTTGTAGAAAAAATCTATGCACAGAGGAAGCTTTTCTTATTTTATATTTTTCACCCTGCTCCCTTTGTAAAGCAAATGCCAGCCACTCGTAACAGCTGGCTTTGGTGCCTTGAATGAATAACTGATAAAAAGAAGAAAAGCAAGACACGTTCTCCAGAACCATTTTTCATGATGTCAGGGTATCAAGGTAATGTGTTACTTCTTGCAGGAACTTCAGATGTGTTCCTATATGTGAGCAAAAGTCTCATTTCCTTTGGCGGGATTAATGATCGCTTATTCCACCGGGGAAGAGAGATGGGAAAAAATCAAAACTAAGAGGGCCGACGAAGAGAAGTTCTGTCTAGGAGTTGATTTGCTGGCATGGACTAGCAAATCAAGGAAGGACGGCTTTAAGAAGGGGGCTTCCTAAAGGACTGGGTATCTTGTAGCATCCTCAAGGACTGTGCTTATTGCTGGTGAAGTTTGCAATTAGTTGGGTGGTCCCAACTGTCATTGGAGGAGGCCACCGTGGCTGTGCGTGTTCAATAGTTCCAACAGCTGAGTTAGAGCACCTCAGATTGGCAGGATATTTTCCTCACCTGAAGCATTTTTTATTTTATTAGTAATAGTATTCCTCTTGCAGTTATTACGGTTATTTTTACTTGTATGGTTGAGTTTAGAAGGATGACAAGTTCAGCCAAGAGATGAAATTGTTTTGGGTTTGGCCAACAAAACCACATGTCCATGTTGTCAGTGTTTGCTCCTGGGTGAGTTCTCTGAAGAGCAAAAGGATAGAGCATGTTCTATCTTCTTTCATTGAAGCTGCTCCGTTTTGCATGAATAAATATTTGTTGGGCCAGCAGAGATTTTATAGCCCATCAGCTAGGGCACTCAGCCGGGGTGGAGGAGACGTGTGTTCAGGTCCCTGTTCCAATGCGTATTTAATTATTTATCTGCAGCAGAATGACTTAGAGAAGAGACTGAGAGAAAGAGCCAGAGGCCAGGTCTGTAGCCTGATCGCTGAGATATTTAGTTGCCAAGAGAGGCTGTGACTTTTTTATTACTGCAGAAAACTGGCTTTTTTAGGGTTCAAGTGGGTTTTATGTTTTAGGTCTGAAGAGAAAGGCTGTAGTGGATTTTAGAGGTTGCTCCTGATAAATTGGGCTGGTTCGGGGATGATGACAGAGGAGTGTTTGTATTTCTCTGTATGAAAATTTTCCAAGGTCTAGGGTAGGTAGTGGTTCTTTGAAATATCCAGCTTTT
>NW_010530992.1:993-8440 GCF_000687285.1 Phaethon lepturus | reverse complement strand
TTCCCTTCACACTTTATCCGTTGGACCTCTATGCTCTCTCGCTCCTCAGATATCTTCCACCAGTTTCCCTTCTCAGAGGACAACTGGTACAACCCACGTTATGTCTGCCCAGGCTAACATACACCCAGTCTCTCAACCAACACTGCAGAAGTGCATGCTTAGTGCAGCGATACCAGGGCATTTCTTTGAAGACCTTTCCTCCTTCCTCAGCTGCCACAAAGTTCAGCTGAGGTAGCTGTCGAGCCATGTGTGTCCTGGACCAAAGGTCTACAAAGAGCTGGCTTTTTTCTAGATATAGGCATTTAGCTTACAGTGAGTTAGTTAGCAGCTGAATTTAAATGAAAGGAGAAGTTCTAGTCTAATAAACCCATGACTCGCAGAGGTTTCTTCTGTCTGTGCTTTTCCAGAAGGGCTAGGACTTCGGAGATGTTGAGTAGCTTATAATGAAGACACACTCTGAAGACTGCATGTGTCCAGCAGTCAGACTCTCATCCTTTGCTATTAAGTGGGAAGAAAAAAAGTCACCCTCTCTGACCTTCCACCGGGCAGATCGTACACCAAACAAAAGCTGAAACGCCGTGACGGAAAGGCTGCGAAGCAAATTAAACAACACGAAGTATTTGTCATTCCCTTGAGGCTAATTCATTACCGATTGCAAAATTATGCTGCTCCCCCCCCCAAATATCTGGGATACTTTTAAATAATTACACAAATCGAAACAATCGACTGAACTAGAAGATGCTTTAGCAAACACATTAGTTAGGCATCTTCTTATTAGACAGTGGTTAGTCAGAAATAATGCGTTAGTTGTGCAGCTAGTAACGGTAGGCTCCAGCCTTCCCAAGCCTTTGAGTGGATTCAGTACACGAATGAAAATAGCTTCAAGGTATAGGTTTAAATCTGAATTTGGTGGAAGTTTAGGCTCAACTTCAGGTTGAAACCTACTCCTGCTTTGAGTGGGGGACTAGATCAGGTGGTCTCTGGAGGGCTCTTCTGACCTACGTGATGCCCCTGTGAAAGACGTTCTTTGTGTCCTTGTCACGTCGCTTGGATTTTTTTCTTCCGAGTCAGCGGAAGAAAGTCTGTGAGCAGCTGTGAAAAGTTGATCTTTATTATTACCGTGCTTTGGTTTCCTCTCATTAAGTGCTGGACTCCTGAGGAGTGCCAGAATGAAAGCATTGAGATGGTCAACGACAGCTAGAGAAGCATCCTAGCCAAGGCATGGGTACTGCTTCCCGGTGATGATGTCACTGATGACTGGGCAGCCCCAGAGGTGACAGTGACTTTATCCAGCGACCTTTATCTTGTTGTAGCAGCCCGCCCCAATGTATGAACGCATGTTCCTGCTGGGGTGCAGCTTGAGGAAGGCCATGTGTGTAGTGCTGCATTTTATATTAAACAAAAATAAATTCCCTCTAACGTGAGTTTTTCAGACAGGTTGTCCTAATATATTAACTTCTGTCTGTGTTTTGAATAGTCAATTTCACGGTGAAATGAGTTCTTAATAATATATTTACCACCTGGGAGAAATCTCCCAGCCATCTGGAAAGGAGTGGGGATTTAGTGCCTCCAAATGGAGATTGGTTTTTTATTTATTTATTTAGCCCATGTTTCCTCCCCGCCCAGAGGATGCCTTGGGTCCGAGCTGACCGTTGCAGCAGGTTTTTGGGTCTTTTGCCCCGTCTCTTACTGGTATGAAGGTGTCAAGAAGGACGTGGAGGTTCTCCACAGCTTCCCAGGCTGTTGACTGGTGTTGAGGAAGCCCGAGGACCTGTCCCCATCACCAACCCCAGGCTAGGACAGCTTCTGTCCTGGAGCTGAGGGGCTGGTTTGGAGGAAGAGGAGTTTTGCTTGTAGATGCTGGCAAAGCCTTAGTCTTTTGATGGAGATGTCAGTGATACATGACCTAAATCCAGGCTGGTTTGTGTAATACATCTTTTGAACTCCGATAAAACGGAAGCCAGATGCAAACCAAGCTAGCCCCTGATTACACGGGGAAAATTCATCATCACTTGAAGTCTTTTAAGCAAGACTGATTGTCCCGCTAAAACCTATCTGTTGCATCAGCAAGAAGTTAGCGGGTTTGATAGCGTTTGCCGGAGCGCAAGGGAATAATCCTTCTGTTTGCTACAGGGCTTACAGGGTGAAATTGTGTGGCGTGGCATCTTCAGGCTGTCAGATTTGATTGTCTCTTCTGGCCTTTGACATCATGGATTGATGGAAACTCATCATGGCCTTTCTCTTGTGTCCTCACGTAGCTTCCCTATGTGCTAAAACCTCATCTTTTATATCGCTGGAGTATGAAATTCCCACATGCCTCAGTGTTCACCCAACACAAGTCCCTGCAGGAAAAGGAATCTGGTGGCTCCAGGGCTTGAAGAACATTAATTTTGTTTGCAAAAGTGATAGCATTAGCATATCCTGATCCCCGGCTTCAATACTCTGCACAGGTCACTCACGTGACATTAAATGAACCTTTTTGCCGTGGGGTTTTGCACAACCCATGTGTGGTGCTATCAAACCCACAGAATTGCGCAGGACACATTTGCGAATGTCATTGCAGGGGGGAAGCTCAGCAGCCCTGCTGTCGGAATAACCTCTTTGCTGTCTAAATAATCTGTGCTGTGGAAATGGGTGTTACCTGGTGAATATTCGCTGCCGAAATCTTCTCACTGGGAATGGTGGGAAAGCCCAGAATGTAAGGCTCTGGGGTGACGGGGGCAGCAGGGTTGGCACGCACCCGTAGTACCTGCTCAGGTAGTCTCTAACGCCGGTGTATATGCAAGCTAAAGCGGTGTAGGTTGCCCTCCCTGAAGATGATGCAAATCTCCTTTGCATTTTTCCTGGGCTAAACGAGGACAGGCAGGAAAACCAGGTCTCAACCTACCATTTTGTGCTGTTCGACTCGCCCCTTTGCAGGCTGGAAAAGGTGGGGGGGAAGGGTTGAAGGTCCCCTTTGACTGAGGTTGAAAGCAATAAGGTTTTGTCTGTCCGTAGCACTTATCCCACCTCTTTCAGCCGTACGTGCCGGGGGATGCCTCTAGCAATGCACCCCTCTGACCTCTGCGGTCTCTAACTCGGCGCAGACACCTGGCTGTTCCTGAAATATGTATGGGGGGTGAAAAAAGGGAGCCCTGTTAGGAGCTGCGTTTTACAACAGGTTGCACCAAACCCCTGGATTTAGCTCTCCTTGAACTTGAAGTTGGCAATAATTGAAGACCAGATTTTGCAGCTGCTGTTCTGACATGATATTGCTGCCGGGTGTTATGAAAACCACTAGAGCTAGAAACCAGCACTATATACTCTTCTTGGAGTTTTAGCTTTCAAACATATGAAGCATCAATCTCTAGCTAGCGGCTCATGAGCTATCAGCTCCTACAATCAAGTGGAAAAGAGTATTTCAAAAGTGCTTAGTTACTGGAACACTACAAATGCTTTCTGGACCAGTAAATGCTTCCATGTATTGGTCCCGGACCATGATTAGCAAGATAAAAATCTGGTCCCTGAGAAAAGTACACTGCCTGGCTGCTCCTATTGCAGAAATGTCAAAATAAACAGGAGGATGAGGAAGGACGCAGGGCCTCCGGGATGAGTTAGCTTGCCCGATGGGGCTGCTTCCAGGTGTGTTGGGGCACATTGATTTCATTTTTACTCTCCCTAGTGGCAAAGAAGTAATTTTCTCTCACCATCTTTTAACACAAAATATTTGTTCTTGAATGTGTGATTCCATAGTCCTCGTCGTAAGGGTTTATTTTCAAGGCTTAGGGTAACTCAAACTGTACCTGAAGTTTTTAGAGACAGGGAGGACCTCTGGAGGAGATGGAGGCTCAGACATACTCTTGGGTCTAGCTGGAAAGCGTAGAAGGCTATTACTCCATGCTGGATGTTGCCAGCACCGTAGCTGGACTATCTTAATTGACCGAGTGAGCGTGACCTAGACGCTTGAGCGCAAAGACAACCATCGGTGTGGCTTAAGCTATAGCCCAGGTCTGCCTGCCCAGCCTCTAGAAGTCCACTGCACAGTCCCACGTTGAGTAAGCGTTGCCATAAGCGTTGCTTTTATATACTTAAGCGCGTCTCATGCATTTTATTTGTGATTGTGCCATTGAAATTACCAGTTACACCGTGCGACTGCTGTGATTTTACCTATTATAATGAGAATTGTGGGCTTGAACCACCCCCAGGATGATGCTTTGGGCAGGGAGGATTGTCACTGTCCGTTTTAATGAGAGCTGGGTAGCACGTGTGCTTTTGAGCGTTGCGGTCGGTATGCGAGAACCACCTTTTATTGCCTTGCTGACTATTTAGGGGCTGTGCTATTTCCTTGCATAACTGTGGTGTTCAAGGGCAAATAAACTTGTAGCCTTTGGCTTTTAGAAGTTTGGTGGCCACAGCTCAGGCAAAGAGAGCCTTTGCTTGCTGGCAGGTGAGTGATGGTGTAGGGTCAGAGTCCTTCGGGGACCTGTTTCCTACCAACTATTTGGGCTCCACAGCAAGATTGTCCCAACTTTGCCCCTAAAATGACCCTCCAGTCGCCGGCACCGTCGGGCTTGAATTTCCGCGTGTGACGTCACTGTGCGTTAGCTTGATTTATCTTGAAATAATATAAAAGGTCGGGATGTTTTAAATTGAAACCATCTCCATTCACAGTCCATTTTCCATAAGCCGTTTTACTGGTGATGTGACACGGTATCAATAACAATGAGGTTTCTCGCTGCCTGCTATAGTTGTTTATGGAAAGGAGTTTCAGAAAACATATTATTATAGAGAATAATGGATGGGCTGTAGGGAGACAAGGAAATAATTGCATTGAGGGGGCTTGAAAACATCGTAAAGCCAAGAATGGAGTTTGGTTGGACTCTCGTGTCACAAGGTCCCTAGGACTAAACTAATTCTCCATAAATCTGTGCAGTCCATTTAGGCTTACGGGCTTTCTTTTCTTCTCTTCTCCACTAGATTTCTCCCCCCCCGCCCCTTTTTTCTTTTCAAGAAACACCACAGAGGATATTGAAGTGAATAAAAACCACCCAATCCACAATTATGGTGATTAATTATCCATTTGTATTTTTTTAGCACCTCTGGATTTTCTGTCAGGGGGCTGAGAATCATCCAAGCATAGAATAGAAAAACCTGCATCTTGTTTCTAAGGATCTTGAAGCTTTGTTAATATTAGAATAAACAAATATTTAAAAATAAAAACGACTAAAGAATTAAAAAAGAGCGAAAAGGAGCTGCTACAAAGTTGACATCCAGGTCAGAAGCTGCTAAAACCACCCACCTTTTGCTCTGATGTGAATTTTTGCCACTGTTGGGAAGAGACGAGGCGGTTAAAGCAGTTCAGTTATAAGCAGGGCTCGTTTGAAGCAGGTTGTAAAAAATCAGTCTCTTCCTCTCAGGTGCTGGGGCGACGAGAGGGCAGGATGAAATCCCCAGCGTGCCGGTGCCACTTTTAGGGGTCTTTGCGATCCAGCCGTGCGTGACGTTGGAAGGAGTTGGGCATCTCGGTCCCTCCCCGGCCGCTCCTGCCTGCCGGCGCTGCCCGTGGGGGGAACCGCACGCTCAGCGGGTGCCCGGAGGAGCACAGGGGAGGGCAACCACCTCCCTGAAGTTGGTCTGAATATTTCCCCTTCAGCGGTCCTCCTGCTGGAGACTTCAAATTGATATATCACAAAAGACCCATTGACTGGCCATTTCACAGAGAAATTTCCCCGCTATTTTCCAGTCAATCATTCCCCCCAGCCCTGTAATTTTTATTTGCATTACATCAGTGTCGGGGAAAATTTAGAAAATCGGGACTTTGACCAGTTCTTTCACAGGGTGGATGAAAGGGTCTTTTTTGCCTCGGGCGGGGGGGTTGTTTGTTCAGATTTTCAGGGTCTGGGAATAAAAAACCAGCCTGGAGGCACGGCATTATAATTATCATAGGATTAAATCGTTGGGAGCTGGTGGTTACGCTTCCACGGGCTTCCTGGGATCCGAGGTCAAAGCCAGGATGGACGGGACAATTTATATTCCCTGGTTGTGCTGGTTGCATCATGTTCCAGCCCCATTTTTTCCGCGTTCGTGGGTTTTAGCACCCTCCATTAGTGGAATAAGGGTTCACGCTGGTTTTGCTCCGTGATAGCTGCCGAAATCTGTGATGGCTTTTGGGGGGGGGGTCTGCACACCTACACGGCTCCAGAAGATTCCCTCAGGTGGGAATCGCTCCACGCGCTCATCTAACCTGGGTGAATAATGGCTTTTGTAATTATTTTTCACAGCTTGGTTGGTGGCCAGAGCAAAGAAATAACGTCGGCTTGGGGTCACCTCGGAGAAAAGTAGGGAGGTTTCTGGTATTTTTTTTTTTAATGGCGTAAAACCAGTGTTTCTGTCAAATCATAATGAAACAGTTTATGCAAGCCTGAAAATAAACCCATATGCTTCACTTACATAGCCTTTTTTTAACCTTTATATAAATGTCAATTTTTTGGAATGACAATGACATTTCAAGTGAGAGATTGAAATGTAGCACACACGAAACATCACCGCGAGATGTTTTGACTTCTCTTCAGCTCCCTCCTCTCCCCGTTCTATTTATTTTCTGCGAAAACCGTTCGCTAAACCTGACTTGAATCCACAGATAGTTTCGGTTCCTGAAAATGACATTTTCCAGCAAACACGCCGTCAGTTGAAAACAAAAAAAAAGTAAATCCTACAGGCCCTGCTCATCCCTTGGTGCCAACCCCAGCCCTCAGCATTCAGCACGTCTTATCGCTCGGAAGCATTTGGGCTGGGAAAGTCCTGTCCGAGGGACACGAGGGTCTTTTGACCCCTCTCTGGCACGCAGGCTTTTTGCTTTTGCCTCTTCGCAGCCCACAAATTTTGCATTTCTGACCAACCGCCGCGCTTCGGTGGCTCTCTGCGAGGTTGGAGGAGAGCGTTTCGGGGCTTGGTCGCCATCCTAAGTGATGCAACGCGTCGACCGGGCTCCTCCGCAATCGAAAGGGCGATCCGAAGCCAGAAAGCGGGGTGGCTTTTTTATTTATCGCGTCTCGGTGGCACCAAGGAAGAGCTATGCGTTAGCGTCGTTATCGCCGGCCTCCCCGTGGATTAACGGTGGAACCCCCGCAGCCGTACGCGAGATGAGCCGGTAGCAGGAGCAAGATTCAGGCTCTGACTCGGGAGAGCGATGAAGTGCAAACCTTGAGTGCTTCATCAGGCAGGATATTGCTTTACTGCTGGCTTACGCATCAGTCCGTGCCCACGTGCCTTCCTGAGTCACAGCCTAGGAGGGGAAAAGCGCTGCTCCTCAGCGTCTCCATCCAAAGCGTCCTCCTTCACCCCCTTTTTTCCCTCTGCTGCCGCCGATGTTGTGAAATAAAAGCTTCACCTGGGTCGGTCGTTCGAAGGAGGAGATAAATCAAGTCTTCGCAGTGCCGCTTGGCTTCTGTTTCACCCCAAACCGCGC
>NW_010530992.1:373-982 GCF_000687285.1 Phaethon lepturus | reverse complement strand
GACCTCGCCTCGCCGCTGCGGGATGGGTGCCGGGACGTCCCAACCCTGCTGTGTGGGTTGGCAGCGCGGAACCACGCCGCTCGCCGCGTCCGGCGCGAGCGCTCAACCTTATTTACAGCAGGAGAAAATTAATGGCAGTCCGCTTTCGAGGGTAGATTATTTCATTATCGTCGTAATTGGTACTTATAATTAGTTGTTACTCTGGCGTGTGATGTGCCCTGAGCACTGCGGCCGCAAAGTGCGGGAGGAAAAAGGAAAGGAATTTTTTTTTTTTTTTAAATAAAATAAATGCTGCTGTTTATTTCGTTGGAATTTTGTGCACTTGCTTTTTCAATCAAATAACCCCAGCCTGTTTCGCTTTGCAGCAGGCAGATGGTAGGGCTTGGCCTGGCCTGGCTGCGGCTCAGGTTCGGCGCGGCGTCCTGCCCTTGGCTCAGTCGTGCCTCCGTTCGCCCACGAGCAAACTGGGAATGCCGCTGCCTGCCTCGCTCCGTGCTCGGGCCGGGCATCGCAGGAAAACTTACCCGTGGTGGTATGAAAATGCTGCAGAGCCTTGGGTGGGGGTTCGAAGCAGCTTTCCCCAGCGGGGATAGGCGAGGGGGGGCCCCG
>NW_010530992.1:0-204 GCF_000687285.1 Phaethon lepturus | reverse complement strand
CCTCATGAGCTGACGCAACCTAACAAGGCGCCATTGATTTTGGTAGGTGCTTCATCAGTGACAGGGATGCGAGGGATGGGGTTTGTGACCCCGCCGGCTTTTCCAGGCGCCCGCGTACACGCGGTTGGGTTTTAATGAGTGCTTTGGGTGGTGAAGTGGGTCAGCGCTTTCATCTGCTCTGCCTTCCCCCACCCCGCTCCCTCC
>NW_010530991.1:77337-88975 GCF_000687285.1 Phaethon lepturus | reverse complement strand
CTGAACAAGAGCAAAAGGGATCTGATTTTCTATATTCTATAGTTATATTTCTATATTCCATGCAGTGTATTTTGTAAAATAAGTGTGTTTTCAGTAATGTGTGCATTTTTGGCACTTTTAAATCTACTGAAAAAATGCAGCAAGAGTTATAGATCCTTTTGAGGCAACTGAAATGGTAATATCAAAGTGTAAAGTAGTGTGAAACTTTGTGATGCATCTGTATATCATCAGCTAAAATACATGGAAGTACTATATATTTTTCAATGCTTTAAGTGCCTCTGTTAAGCTTTGTGATTACAATTACTTGAAAAATTCAGAAGTCCTCTTACTTCTGTATCATAAGACATCTATCTTACAACTTATATGATGTACTTCATATGTTTTAAAGAAAATATATTTGCTCATGCCTATACAGTTATTACAGTTGCAATATTCTACATTGCTACTCTTGTATTTTCACCATTGTTTTTCAACTTTCTAACCAAATATCTGAAGAAAGAAGAGCAAAACATCCCTGGGAGATTAGTCAGAAAAATCATCTCTGCTGACGTATTTTTGAATGTTTTTAAGTCAACCAAGTTTTCAAAAGGCTGCGAGTGAAATATTGCTGATGATATTTATACCTCAGTTTCCCAGTGCTGACAAGGCTAACTAATTGAAAAACAGGGGCTGGAGGGTGAGGGCAGGCCCCTCCCAGTGCCTGGGTTGCCCCTGCTACTGGCTCCCACTTTGGGGCAGCCCCCATCCCTCCTGTTCCCTGTCAGTGTATGTCTAGTGACATACTGTTGTTGTCATCTGTATTTAGCAAGTTGAACATAAAAGCAAGTCAAAATGTTTTGTAGTGCAATCAACTGTAATTTAGTGTGCAGAATAGTATTTCTTCATCTACTATAATAAAAATACCTCAAAATTAAATATTCTACTATTTTGAAATCATAAACATTTTGAAATAAACAAAAGAAACAGAAACACAAAACGCTATATTCTTTATAGTTACTTAATATTCCTTCTTTGTAATTCTCAATCTGTTCCTGTTAAATTAATTGAAAAAATATGAGATTCCTTCTGTAGGAAAAGTTATACTAAATACCTGTGGATTGCAGCTAAACTCAACTAAACACAATATAGTTTAATGCACACAGCAGGTGCATCAAATTACTAAGTAGACTTTATCTTTTGTCATCTGAACTGAGACCATTACTGTGGAGAGCAGTGATTTGGTGACGTAAAAAGCGCAATCAAAAGCATGCCAGAAGCACTGGAAGCAAATGATGCATATTCTGCAGTTATAGCAACCAAGGTCTGTGTAGACACTCTACAGTTGCAATACAATGTGGTTACAGTGGACAGACTGGTGAATAGTTTTATTTGTTGTCATTTGCAGAATGAGTACAATCCAAGCTTTTGGTCAGCATCTGTAACAGTAGGCATTTGAAAACATGTAATGTTAACTGTGCTTTGTTTAAATGGACCCACTACATGAGGTTTTATTAAAAATGTTATTTATGGAACTGACCCTATGTCCCCTGAAGTCTGTTTTAACAGACTCTGTTCACTAGTTTAAGAAGATGTTTTTCTTACACTGCTTGTATTATCTACAAATAGATTCATTTTATCTTTTAATCTGTAATTTCTGTGCTCTCTATTCTTTTCCATATGCACTCATGGCTCCCCTACCTTTCTCCTGCTAGGAACTTCCAGGTACACCACTTCTGATTTCAGGCTCAAAAACATTTTTAAACACCATATCCAGAACTATACTGGTCCTACTGATTATCTTCCTCTATAGTTAGCAAATAATATTTTACATAGTTTATCTCTTAATAAATCAGTTTTATACTCTGAATCCTGGAATTTACATGGAAAAAAAGGAGTGATCTTTTTGGAGAGCTGGAAAAAAATTAGATGAGCTCCTGAGTGATCTAGTTCACATTAGACACTGAACTTTCTGCAATATCCCAGATTTAGGGAAGCACAAAGATACTGAAAAAATTCCGTGGTTCCATTGCTCATGCTTTTTGAGAAAAACAGCTAAAAATCTCACTCAAGAGCATAGATCTTTCCTGAAGAGAATATAAAGTGCTATGAATAAAAAATGTTTGTGATAGAAATGGTCTGAAAGCCTAAAGCATGAAAGGAACGTTTGATCTATATCTTTCATAACACAAAACCAAGGGTTGAAATCCTACCGCACTGAAATCAATGACAAAACTCTCATTTTACTTTAATAGCCAGGTTTTTACCTGAAAGACCTGCAAGGAGGGAAGAATGATGGGGGGGGCGGGGCACTGTAAAAATACAGCCAGTAATTTCCCAGCAACATTTTTCAGCTAAATCCTTGCTGCAGGGCTAGCATTTGACTGAATCTGAGAAGACAGGAGTTTGTTCAGTTTGCAACCGAATGGGAGGTATGTAGCCTCATGCCTTTTAAAGACAGCAAATACTTAGATCCATCTGCATCCTGGAGAGCTTCACCCACTTATTCATGTATTAATCACAAGCTCTTTGAGGTAAAAAATCTGTGGTTCTGACTCATTTCTGACAGCCCTATTACAACAGATTTTCTCTATTCTCACTTCAGCTTCAGGCTCTTTTAGGGTCCGTGCCTTCAGCTCCGAAAGCTTCATCTTTAAGTGCATGGAGGAAGCTGGTGAGTATCTCAGCCAGTCTTCTGTTCCAGGACCAGGAAAGATGCAGAAGCAGTCCTTGAAATCAGCTGGGCCCAGAGAGCCATCAGTGAGTGAAGGCGTAAAGCTGGTTAGATGTTTTAGATCAATCATATGATTGGTGTTTTAGATCAATCATATAACTGAAACAAGAAGGATAAAAAACAGAACATGAATGACGGGATGCTGGGAACAGGACATCTGTAAAAAAAGGGTACTTGGTCAAAAAATTATCTCAGTTATGGAGCCATGTTAGAAAACACTTGACATTTTCTCTAGACATTTAGAAGACATTTTCTCTAGTCTTTTTTTCTCTTGTATTCCTAGTACATAAATTACAGAATAAAGCCAGAATAGTTATTAGCATGCTGTCATTTGATACCCTATTTTCTTAAAATCCACTACATAAATTGAAATATTATAAGAAGAGTAATGTCACTGTCCTGGAATTCTATCCCAGGAAGGAGACATCAGGTAGACACTGTTAAAAAGCAGCACCTTAACCCAGTGAAGTGCATAGGCACACATTGAGGGGGATGTATGGGAACTGGCATCCTCTGTAAACAACATTTCTCCTTTTCTGTTTCAGAAGGATTTCCTCCAAGTCTGCAACATGCACAGAGGCTGTTTTGACCACTCTATCATTTGTCCTTATTGCTCATCTTCATAGTTAATGTTCTATGCTTGATGTTTTGTCTTCTTAATACGTTTCTTTGAATAACATAATAGTCTGATATCTTTCTTTTTAAGGACTTAGCTTTATTTATCTGCTTGACTGAACTTTGTCATCTACTTGCTAGTGATTAGAAGATTCATCTGTTCATTTAATGAACAGAAATGACAAACATAGTCTTAAACTGCTGTGTTACTCATTGCATCTTGAGAAGTGAAAATTAAGACTTTAACATAAAAGAACAACTTGACAATGGAATAAACAATTCATACTTTTGCCATTTCTGCTGTAATTATTCAAATTAATTCACTTGGTCTTTTAATTAGATTCATTCAGGGTTGTTATTTTTCTTTTATAGAGAACAAAGGACATTTGTTGTATGGTTATTTACTAATGCAATACACCATAAATGC
Source organism: Phaethon lepturus (assembly GCF_000687285.1). Lineage (NCBI taxonomy): Eukaryota > Metazoa > Chordata > Aves > Phaethontiformes > Phaethontidae > Phaethon > Phaethon lepturus. Next base: position 85,223 of record NW_010530991.1, on the reverse strand, counting down.
ATACACACTAAAAGGGAAAAATGGGATTGAACTAGCATGTGTACTGCTTTATTAGAAAAATCCATCTGGACTAGATACGTTTGAAAGTTCAGTTGTTAATACTTGTATATCATCATTTCTGCAAGAAGTAATTGAGAAGTTAAAATAAAAATGTTCCAAGTTATTGAAATGCACAATAGAAAAAACAAAACTAAGTGAAGATGACATCTGAAACTTATAGTAAACTGTCCTTTTTTGTGGTCAATAAGCTGTTCCGATTACAGTATTTCCCAGTGCACTGATATATGTTGTTACTGTCTGTTCTAGATTTTTTTTCATATTAACCAAAACTGCAGAAAAACAAGAGTTCAACTATGCTTCAACAGCTTGTTGTCACACCTTGAAGCTTAAAGCTAAGGCTAAATAGAACAAGTCTCACATTTTAATTTTCAGAAATAATGAGAGAGCTTTTTTCTTTGTGGAAGGCTGATTTGGGGGTTGGGGGAAGTCTTCAGTGTATATCTGCACAGGATACCTTTTACAGAAGGCGGCCAAAAGTTGACATTTTTGGTATTTTACGTCCTGAGACCTTAACTGTACAATCACATAAAATGCATGTGGTAAATGTATTGCTGAGGAAGTAACTCAACAGAAGCGTTGAGTCAAATCCATTTCACTACAAATAAGCTGGCAAAATATGCTACTAAACAACTGGTTTTATGTGCAGCTGAAATGAGAGCGATAAGGACTTATCTGCAAGAAGAATAGATTTGTCCCATAGTGTATCAGCGGTATTCCTCTCCTGTTCACCCAAGTCTCTTCTGTCCTTTCCTGTGGAAAGCAGGGGGATGAAACAACTCCATACCTAGCTGGCAATTCTCCCGGGGTTACTGGAGCATGCCTGCGGACTTAGAGGTTTTGAACTGCTCCCAGAGGCTCTTTTTCCCACTGGTTAGGGACAACCTGAGATAAATCAGTGAGTTTTGCATCAATCACAAGTTGCTTGTGCTTGTGGACACCTCAGCTAAGACCCTGTATTTATACCAACATACAAAGCGAAAAATCCTATTGTCTTTCATATTTATAGGTGAATATGTGCTTCTCATGTGATGCGAGTATTGGAGTGCAAACATTCACCTCTGTGAAACATTGCCACTCAGTGCAATTTCTTGTAGTTTATCTCTACACAGGTAAAAAACTGGTAATAGTGCTCATGAGAATTAACATTCCCTTCCTTGAATGCTGCCATTGGTCTTATGAGGAAAAACATTTTTAAAAGCTGAAATCCAAAGATTTCCTTTTAGTTTTTCATTGCCTTTTAAATTAACCATTATTTCATTTTCTAAATATTTTATCAGGAATAAATTAAAATTAAAAAACCTCCTAAACTTTGTTTTTAAAACTACTCGCAGATCAAAAAATACAATCAGAGGTGACTATTTAGCTATGAGGTTACCTCCAGGCTATAAATATGAAAGAACATTTTTCAACAATTTGAGTCCAAATTCATCTCCCCTAAATTAGTCAGCCAAAAAGGAGTTAGATGGCTCCCCAAATTAGCCAGCTGCTCTTCAGTTGCAAAGAAACACCCTAAGGCCAGTTAAATCATTTCCCCTTTATGTCCCATAGACAGTACTTTGGATGGTAGGCACTCATCCTGCATTATCCAGCTCCCTTTTATCTTGACCTGGGCAGCTGGATAGCCTGAAGCTTGCAAGATGTTCTAATGCCAGGCCCACAAGATGCTCTTTTCCTCCCCATCTATGATTCTGCACAGCACTTCTAACATTTATCCCAGCAATCACAGCTCCCTTCTGCAAGGAGAATTGCTTGATTTTTTTCTAATATGAGGAATAGCAATTGATTGGTCATTTAAGTGGAGACAGCAAGGAATAGCACATACTGAGCTATTTCCCAGACTCAGGAATTCATGTTCCTAAAGAAATTTCTTTCACAATTACTCTTTTCACTCCTCACTCTGCATCAAGAGGTAACAGTGCCACATTTGGGTAGTAAGAGTATTATACAGTTAAATTGTAATCTTATGAGTTTGTTAGATGAAAAGTTTAATGAAAGGATAGTTCTCCAGAAAGAGAAAAGCTATGGGGAGGTTAAAAGATCAGCAGGACCTTGCAGGTTTCATGGGTTTTGAGGCAGCAGCCACATGTTGCTCTGCAGACTCCTCAGATCCACCATTTTTACCTGAGACAGAAAACAGGGCAAGTCTTGGGAACTCTTTCAGTAACGTCACCATCGATGTCATGAATGTACCACTTCTCATGGCTATGAGGAAGACATGATTCATGTCTTGGCACCTTTCAACTGCTTTCAAGCACCTAGCCAAATTCAGCTATGGTAACAGACAGCATCTTGTGTCCCCTGGGAAGGGACACACATCCCACAACCAGGAATGTCAAGCAGAAGATCAAATCAGAAAAACTGTGTTCCAGCAACTCACAGTAAAAACATTCAAATACATACCGATCCAGAATGTCATTAGATAACATAATGCATACTTTCCTAACTTTTGGGAAAGCTGTCTGTCCCTCATACCTTCCGCCAACAAAGTCTGCCTGACAGAATAGCATGGATGAGATCTCTGGAAATCCCAACCAGTGGAGGCAAAGTGCAACTACTGATTCACTCCACGTTGGGATAGACAAAGCACAGTTTTGCAGTACTGATGAATGTTTTCTCTCCTCATGCTTGCTTGCCTGACCTCTCCACAGCTGGGAATCTTTCCAATGAGGTGAAAACAGACTCAGCAGCCTTTCTGCCCAACCTTGTTTCTCTTTCTGTATCACCAACATGCTCTGCCTAAAAGAGAACTCTCTGTAAATTTATGAGAAGATAACTCTTCCAGTTATCTTTCTCACTTCTCCTCACAGAATTTTTGAAAATTTGCCTAAAGCACATAAATTCTTCAAACCATCCATGGGAGACACCTGAAACAACCTTACTACCGCTTGAAGCAAACTTTGAAGAAAGTCCCCTTATTCTTTCCTTTAGATCACTTTGGGGTTTTTTTCTACCATTCCCTCATCACTTACGGTCTGAACTCAGATGATCTAAGACTTGCCAGTCAGTAGGAAAAGTAGAAAACCTGTGGAAATTCAGAAGGCTTCTGTATATCTATGAAGAGATTGATATATGGGATAATGCTTCTAACGATTCCTGGTTGTACATTTGAATGCAACTTCGTAGCCATGCTATATACTACAGGGATTGTTGGGGCAGAATACTTGGTATGGAGTTTTTCAAAGTTCTATTGAAAATTTTGGGTGAACTGAAAGAAAACAAGAAACTTGCAAGAGAGATGAAAAATAGAAAGTGTAAGTAAAATGTGCCTAGATTTTCAAAAGTCTTCTGAGAGGTTAAGACAAATATAAGTGACTTTAAGAATGGATGTATAAACACTTGTCTATTGGGGACACACTTTGGGGAAACTACCTAGTTCAAAAAACCCCTTGTTTTGATATGAACAATTGTACTTGATAGTGAATGTTTACACAGGCACTTCTTATAATGGTGGATATTCTTTGCTGCCAGGTTGCTCACCGCAAGCAATACGGATTCTTCATTAGCTTTCATATAAAACAGTGTTTAGTAGTTTCAAAAGGATTTTTGGAATGGCCAAAACCCTTTGAAATCTCAGTATATACCCACAAATATTAGGAAGAAATAATACAAAAAAATTGTTCAAGTGGAGGTTAATGAGCTGCAACGAGTGTAGTGAGTATTTAGTTTTGTTTTCTTTGAACATTGTTCAAAGTTTAATGAGGAGTGATTAAAAAAAAAGAAGAAAAAGAAGAAATAGATGAGGTAATACCACCAACAGCTTAAAAATGAAACCTCCTGAGCCTTGAGCTATGGAAAAAGTTGTATATCTCCAAAGGCTGTGAAAACAGAATAAAAGCAAAAAAAAAAGATATCCTGTTTTCCTAAAATTGTACATAAATTAGCTTAAAAGCCTCATTTCCATCTTCCTTTACACATGGCTCATTATGAATAAGTTAGGTCCTAGGTAGGCCTGTTTCTAGAAGTTTTGGCCTTGTTGCCAGGAAAAAACATTGTTGGATGCTCTTGCAGGATGGAGGCACACTTGATACTCTTGAATAGGAGAGGATGTAAAGAAAAGAAAGATGTGCCTAAGCACATCACAGAAATCCCCAAAAATCGATGATGCTAACAAAGCACATGCTATTTGTCCAGATATTTTGAAGTCTGGGGTCTGCCAACGCTCGCTGCTCATTATTTTTAATATGCCTCTTCATAACCACATGGCATAATCATAGCCAGGAACAAGCATGATCACTATTGCTGTGTTATCCAGAAATCACTTTTGACGGCAGAACCATCAGTGACAAAGGACACCTGCAGCCTTAAAAAGATAGGGATTGATTTCTTTCATAAGTCATTGGCCACAGAAATACGACTTGGTCCACTGCTTCTCATGTTTTTTTTATTGTGATCAAATGGTGCAACAGGAATGTCAACCTCCTGAGGGTTAAAATGGGATTACGATAATATTGTTCTCCACCAGGTAAACGGTTTGGGATTACAGTGAATGTTAGATGAGCCTTACTTCCAGTTATTGTCTTCATCATAATCCTGGAGATTAATTAAGTTGGGGAAAAAATGGCATTGCAATTCATAAAAAACAAGGTAAGGCCTTCTTATGAAGAAATTGGTGAAAGTGAGAAATGGACAGTAAATAATACCTGTAAAAACCACAAATCTTGCATCACAAGCCACATTACTGTGATCAAATTTGTTTTTTTCTATAGCCCTGTACTCTGAATAGCAAAACATCACTATGACATGTCATGACCTGAGAGGCTATACATAGGTTAAATAAAATTTGATACTAAAGTAAATAAATAAAAAAATAAAAAGGTTTTGTCCTTTATTGCTGCTGAAGGCAATAAAACATCACTTTATGTGGCATTTGTGAGAAAAAACACAATGAAGTACTGTAGTTTCAAATGAATGGGAACAGAAAGAAAAATTAGTCTAATTTTTTATAATCTTCAGTTTATAAAAATAAGGTTGGTATTAATTCCTATGTTCTATTTACTGATGATTTTAAAACTGCATAACCAGTGCACCTATGTTCCTGCCAGAGAAAAAAAAAATCATAATTGATATAACTTCTCTGAGTAATATGCTTAGAATGGAGCATATGTTAATAAGCATATTATTAAGCATATGCTAATTAGCATATGTTTATTGGACTTGAGTCCAGCTACCTCAGTCTTGCAGCCATTTTCTCTGTGAGGAACTACTCTTTAAGAGATATATGGAAGATGAATTTGTGAAAACAGTCTTTGAAGCAGATTTTTAAAACCTGTTATTAACCCATTTTGTTTTTAAGTGTACTTTTCTGTTTTTTTCTGTATGCATATGAAGCAGTATTTGTAGAAAGCCAAATGATGCAAGACAAGCTGCTTTCAAGTTTTATGGTGCATTGCTCCTCTCTGGATTTTCTGCCCACAGTGTTTCCCATTAAAAAGTTCCATCTCTAGTGGAAAATTTAGAAGACGAATGCCCATTTCAATTTTGCAGCCTGCTTTATCAAGTAGAGTAATTTAATTGCATTAAGTAACTATTTAACAGATGCACCAAAATCATGAAGCTCCAGTAGACCCTCCATATATAAATGTACTTTACAAAATATCCTTATTATGTTATCATACACCCATAAGTAAATGGACTGTATATGTGTTTGCAAGGTTTCCACACTAGAACACAGATTTTTCCATTTTATCCTAAATGAGACTACTACAATATTTGGTTATTGTTCAAATTTTAGAATGTTGATAATCTTTTTTTCAATTCAAAATGTTTTATCACTAGTGTGTCCAGTATAATTTTAATCACTTTCTTTTACTATTAAACAGGAGTTACTTTCAAGGAAATATTCACTAAATCCTTTTTGCTTCTAGAACTGAAATGAGCAGAAGAGATACACTTGCTTTGTGCCACTAAATACTTTCATATTTCTTATGTGTGTAGTATTCATTATGAAAGCTAGAACTGTCCATGTAATGCATAACTAGTCCAATACTTCCTCACTTTTAACCATTAATTCACTACGTGCTGCATATCTTGACTGGCTTTTAATTTATCACTGATCAAAGAATCACAGAATCATTAAGGTTGGAAAACACCTTTAAGATCATCAAGTCCAACCATCAACCCAACACCACCATGCCCACTAAACCATGTCCCAAAGTGCCACATCCCCACGTTTTTTGAACACTTCCAGGGGTGGTGACTCCACCATGTCCCTGGGCAGACTGTTCCAATGTTTGACCACTCTCTCAGTAAAGAAATTTTTCCTAATATCTAGTCTAACCTATCATTACAGCAAGAGGAGCAATAATTTGTTTGCTATAGAAGACCAGTCTCCAGTGATGAAGGTATAGCTGACTCCCATTCTTCTGAACAACAGATGCATAAATCCCACCTGCAAGAGTGGGATTTATGGGCTAAGTGCCCATAGGACATCTTCTACACAAAAGACTTGGCAATCCTAAAGTTGTAGTCAGTGGATGATAGTATCACTATCGTAGCTAAAATGCTACTTCTTTACAAGAGAGTTCTCAGAATATGCACTTTCTGTTGGTAGTTATGATCTAATCTAAGTAGTACTAGAATCAATATAATGACCCTTGGAAATTAAAAACATTCAGATGAGGAAAATATACAGAGTAAAACCTCCCTGGTGCAAATATTCAACTGAAGTCAGTGTGCCTACATCAATTTTTAACAGTGGAAGTTTGACTCTCGTCATCAAGGTACTACAGCTTCACCAGTGCTCAGCAGGACTCTACCTTTCACACCTCTAAGTAGATATCTCTATTCAGATTGTATCACTATATGAATGGAGCTGTGAAAAAGATTGACACATAATTATAAGTGATGATTCTAGCCTTCTCACAGTGTCCTAGAAAGCCAAGCAAAATAACGTAGGCCAGCACAATTTTTTTCATTTTCAAAACAAAGCCACTGTTTGTGTAACGAAGCAAAGTTTGCATGCATCACAGCGGTGGAGACAAGCGATTGTCAAAGGGTGGATTCAATCTGCTAGGAAACATTTTTCCAAGGCAAGTATTTCCTAGGTGATTTACAGTGCTTTTGTTTCAAAGCAGAACAAAATAAAAATGCCAAAAGACTGATTATATTTCCCAAGCAGGCTTCCTGAAGGATATTGGGAAGGGAAATAAAATTGGAGTCTCTAACAAAATTACAGGGAGATGTTAAAAATTGGAAGCAAAGGCCTCAGTAGCAATACCAAACTACACTCTTATCTCTAGCATAAAATTTGAGAGCAGGAGGAGGAAGGGTGGTTATCACTGTCCCCAGCTACTGAGGATGCAGTCATGGTCTAAAATATACAGATCTCATAGAAGTACTTAGCTCTTAGTCACTCCACATCATGAAATGTCTATTATTCATGATTTAGTCTCATGATTTAGAAGCCAAACAGCTAGTAGATGATTTATCTAGAGCCACGTGGATGTGGCTGACTAAATGTTAAAATCACTCCTTCTGAAATTATACATGCTTATTCTGAGACCATCCTTGTTGTGACTCACTAACATACACAACCATCTGTTCTTCAGAAAGTCTAAGTGATGTGTAAAGAGCTGCTTTTGCAGAAGGTGAGCAACTCAGTTTCTTTAAGATTTTTAATTAAAAGAGTAAAAGATTTCTTGTTCCCCACAAACCAAACTGTGAATAGTTCAAAATGCATGGAGTTAAGGACTGCCGGTGCCACAGAGGCACCAGCAGGCTCCGATTGCTCTCACCAGCCTGTAACCGTCTTCCCCTTTGCAACCTCTCCCTACCTCTTTCTCATCCTTGGGCTGCTCTGGTCGCAGGACCGCAGCCTGATCATGAAC
>NW_010530991.1:73146-77306 GCF_000687285.1 Phaethon lepturus | reverse complement strand
AGGAAGGCAGTGTGCAAAGCTTGGGGGCAAGAGTCTGCCCTGGGACTTGGGGGTGGAAAGCAGGGGGGCTGGGGGCTGCCACCACCACTGCTGCTCAGGGATCATAATCCCAACACAGCCATACTAAATATGACATCCCAAAATCACGGTCCTACCCTTACCACTGCACTGAGCTTCCTGCAGCCGTGGACCGTGCCTCTGCCCCAGCCATGTAGCCCCTTCAACAACACTCCCAGCTGCATGCTGTGGCTTTGCCAGCACTTTTGAGAAGAAGGGGAAGAAAACACCTTCACCCATAGCACCATCATATCAACTGACTTTCAGGAAAGGAAGTGCTCTTTGGGTGAGTTGGTGACTTGTGCCCTAAATTAACAGCCCTTGAGGACTATCTCAGGGAGCATCCAGCACCTGGGTTCATTTACCTCCCCCCATCACCTCCACAGGGACCTTATATTTTTCATCAAAAATAAGAATCGGGAGGAGAGACTTTGCAGAAATATATTACACAGAAAGACATTTACAGAGTGGTCAGGACAATCAGAGGCTGCTCATACACATGGGACCCTGACAAGAACATTTGTATAAAATAACCCTTACGAATTAAAAACTAATACCTTTCAGTAGGGTGCTTGTGCATGCATGTTTTTCTCCATCAAAAACTGCTGTGCATACCAACTACAGAGGTTGCACGGTTTATTGTCTAACTGTAGGTTTTCACTCTATACTCGCCACAAAAGAGACAGAAAGCAAGATTATTTCATTATATGCTAAAAAATATTATAGCTGCTATTTATCTCCACTCTGCATGTTTTCTTTCACCTATTTGCTGACTTCTGCAACAAGCATAGTTTTCAAGCCCAGTGGGAAAAGGATCACCTTTTCTTCTTCGTTGTTTGTACGTTGTCTACAGAGCTATCCTTTGATAGCAGAGGCCTTGATATATTTATGGTTATTTCCTTTCTCTTTTTTTTTAAAGAAACATCACAGAAAGGATAAAAGATGAGAGCTCAAAACCATTGTGTGATAGACTAATGAAAGATACCACCTCCACTGCACACTAAACTGAGAATTGGAGTCTTTGAAGCTACACACTGAAGTACTGGAATATGGCTTCAAGTTTATATTAAAACTCAAACTGACCTGAATTATTTTACAGCCAAGACTTCATCAAGTTAACTTTAGGTACTAAAAACTCAAAGATATATTTTCTGATTTATACAGTAAATAAAATGTATGTGCTTGAATAAAAACAGCAAGAAAACACAAGGCACCTAAGCTATCTCACTACTCTTGTTCACAGAACTCATCTTTTATCCACTTAGTCCAATGAACTCAATGTGCACTGACACCTTCAGATCAATCCAACAATCACAGGGGCTGCCACGGAGAGTGTAACTGCCCCTCCTGTTTCTTCATCTTCCTTTATGGCAGTAACAGCTTTTGTGCAGCCATGCAGTGAACTGAGCTGGGATGAAGATGTCTGAAAACTGTCCCTCAGAAACAACCAACCAACCAGCCAACCAACCAAGCTGCATGTCTGCAAGGGGGCCAGTGTTGGGACTGGGGAAGCAGCAGCAACAAGGAACTGAGGGTGGCTGGTGAGAACTCTCCTTTTAGTTGGTGTCTAGTCTTGCCTCAGATCCACAGTCTTACAGTGACAGTAGGGAATACCAGAGAATGAGTTGTGGTGTTGAGGAAAAATTTAAATTATATATGTATGTGGCAGGAACATCTCCAGTGATTTGGACCAAAATGAGGACCAGATGCTCCAGTGATGTAAATCAACATGCTTCTTTTCAAACAGGTGAAGTGCTTCATACAAGAGGTTCATGTTAAATTTTCACTGCTCAGATCTGCAAGCCTAATCCAGACAAGGAGTAAATTTCAGAACTGGTTATTAGTAAATTGAAATAAATCACTGGTTATCAATTTTTGTGTAACTAGCAGATGGCTGCATAACTTATCTTAATGTATCTAAAGTTCTTTGCTATAATGATTGCTTCATCTGTTAAAGCTGCAAAGTATTTGGAACAAGGATGTTTTTATAACCTGGTTAAGCAGAAAGCTACACATACTTTGGCATTTAAAATATATTTAAATCAGCAACTCTGATGTGAAAAATAAAACGGTTAGAATATATTAAGAGAGGATTTGTCTTCTGTATGCAAGCTCAGTGTCAGAGAATTCTTCCAAATAGTGAGTGTATCCCAACTAATGTGTAGTTGGGATACAACACCACTGATTTTGGACTTGGGAATACTGAGAAAGTTAAATAGGTCATCAAATGCTGTTATCTTCTACATTAGTCCTGTAACTCAAGAATATTTTGTCCTCAAAAGAATTGATCAAAATAGAAAATTACCAAATCAGAGATAGTAGCCTCCTGAGACTACAATATGAATTAATAATGTCCTTGTTGTTTCAAATGTCTGTGAGAGGGTCTGATTTTATATCAACACTTCTTAAGACTACTTTAAATAAGTAAACACCAGAGAAGACAAATATAGTAGATAAAATAAAAATATTAATTAAAAATATAAGGTGAAACATTATTTATGAACTTTCCTAAACTTAAGTCAACAGTAATTATGAGCATCTGACATAAATTATGCATGCAACATCATACAGGAAAATCAATCTGAAACGGTAATATGTAAAAAGTGCATCTAGAAATAGCTTGAAAGAGCCTCTCTGTGGGAATAAACTTTATACATCAGCGTGCCTTTTGGTTAGGAGCCAAAAGTCATAGGTTGGAAGAATAACTCGATTTCATTGTCTAAGAACTGACTGGTGATACTTAGTCAGCTTTCTCTGATTAGATGAAAGAGAAAAGACAACAGAATATAGCGGTTATAGTCAGTAATAATGAATAGTTATAGTCAGTAATAATGAATAGTTATAGTCAGTAATAATGAATAAAAGTTGAACCTCACCTAAGTGTTTAGTGGTTACGCTGAAGTACAACAGTGGAGTAGAAGGACCTGCTGGAGTAGAGGAACCAGTAGATGAAAACCTTTGGGGTTTTTTTGCATTCACACATCATTAAGGAAAGAGAGGACTATTTTGAATTAAGGTTCAGAAAATCTGTGAAGTGAATACTTTTCCCATAAGCATAAAAAGCTGCACAACTGAACACCATAAGGTATTATGAAAGACAAAAGCTCAGTAGTATTAAGAAAAGGCTGCAACAATGAGAACAGGATATTCTCTTTTCGCTTGCTATGGTATAATGAGTGTCAGATATCCTCAAAGGCTGATCTTACAAGGCTAACGCCCACAATCTCCCTATGCTGTAAAAAATCCCATAATAATGAGATAGGGTTTGCTGGTCTTTGTACTGAATTTCCATGATAACAATGGAATTTGAATTCATTCTCAAAAAAGAGAATTCAGTTAAGTGTTATGCAGAAATGGATTTAAATATGTACTTATGAATTTGCCATGGACAATGACGATGCAATGAGTTATACAGCAGAAAAAAAGCTTGTTAAGTATTCTCTCTGAGTCATACAGAAAAAACCATATTTTTATCCATAATAATGTTTTTAGGATGGCTTTTTCACCTTTCATCATGCAGGGTAGTCGTCTTTCTGTACAGGAAATATATATATGAAACTCATTCAACATTTAACACCAAATATAATCTAACTATTAGGAAGAATAGGAAATAGGAAAACTTTGGAGACAACTACACAAATGTTGCAAGACGGTTATGGCAGGCGCAAGACAAAAATATAGGATGCAAAGGCTCTAACAGGCTGTAACTTGAAGAGGCTGAGCTCTGCCTGCTGACCAGTTTTATTAGCTCTCCTGAAAACAGCAACAAGGGCTACCAAAGACATAATATTTACAGAACAATATCTCCTTGGAATGGATACAAGCATAACCCTGACAAAGACACAGAAGCAATATAAAGATTAATAGTCATTGAGGGGATAAAGAGAGATGTGTATACAGTGAATAAAATTAAAACAAGTGTACAGAAAATGAAACATGATATTAAACAAAACATCAAAATCTGACAAACTATGGATAAAGGATAATGAATAAAACACAAGCTGAAAAGAAATATTTAGGAGATATAGAAATGCTAAAAGGTGAAATGAATACTCTAGTGGACTGTACAATTATTAACTAGGAAAACTCAGAGAGTTACATTT
>NW_010530991.1:55886-73115 GCF_000687285.1 Phaethon lepturus | reverse complement strand
AAAGAGTGTGAGACAGCTCTAAGTGCAAATTGAATAACAACTACTGTTGTTACTGTAAAACAGTAACAGCTTCCTCTAAATCAACAATTGTTTTGAGAAAAAGAGTTTTCTATAAGAAAGAAACAAAAAATGCAGCAAACTTAAAACATTTATATTTAGTGAAAAGGTTTTTTAAAAAACCTTCTATGTAAAATAGTAAGCATGCATTAAATTAATATCTAATGAGAGACTTCTGTTCTGTGATTGATAGTGTTAGAATTTCTATTTCAATACGTGAAAAGATCAGTTATTTGCACTTTTTTTTTTATTCTGGAACACTTAGAACATTGATAATAGCTGAGAAATTACACCAAATGAGATGAGAGCAAAACCACCCCCAGACGAGAGTTGCAAACTTTGCTAGTTTTTGGTAGAGCTCATTAATTGCTTATTAACATAAAGCGATGGATAAGGAGTGTGTAGAGGTTACTTGTTTTCCAAGGTGTTGGCTAAAACATTCCCAGTTCCTAGAATGACTGAAAAGCTGTGTTCAATACCAGTCCTAAAACAGGAGGCAGAACTGAAGAACCTGAACTGAAAATCCAAATTCTCAAGTCCCTGCTCATCTGACATCTGAGCCCAAGCTTTGCCCTACTCTGGGCAGCACCCTGCCTATCCCTGGCCTTTAGAAAATAGTTATGAGGAGTACAATCTTAGAAGGCACATTTTGTGTCACCTATGTTAGGCTCAAAATCTTGTTATCGCCAAAAGGCAGACAAGAATTCGTTGGTAGCATAAGTAAAGTCTTAATACTCTAATGAAAATGCAAGTTACTGTAAGTCCAATTACAATAGCACTAACTCATATGCCAAATCAATCCAGGAAAGCCTCAATAATACCTTCAAAATTGTTATACAAAAAATCTTAGGAACACTTACCCCTTTCCTCTGATGTTATGACCACCTCCTGAAACCCCTCTGGGTGCAGGCAGCACTGAAGAAATCTCAAAAGTACTGCTACACACAGCAAACTCGGCTCCCCTCAGGGCTACAGTCACACCTCTGATTTCAACTTAGATTTCACTAAGTGCAGCTTAAGCTCCTACAGAACTGTAACACTTTTTAAGGGACACTGCAGCTGTTAAGTCAGTGAGTATTTTTGAAATCCTTCCCTTCCCAATAATACTTTCAGTAACGAATCACTCAAACAGCATACTGCTGAGTTTTACTGTAATCCCCAGCTTTGACCTCACTCTCTCTAAGACTGAGTGGTCATACAGCTTTTCTGCTATCTCAGAAGTGAACCTTTTCTCACCAACATGATAGATTTCATAGCTCATTTTCTGCCCCCATGGTAGTGTTCACTGGGAGTTGTGATAAGAAATATGATCAAATTCAATTATTTGATTATGATCTAATTACACAGACACCAAAATACAAACCAGATCTAAATATAAATTTGCAAAACAGTCATAATATGATCAGATTTTTCCCACTTGCATAAACAAACAAAGAAAAAAACAGTTAAATCCACAGCATGTTTATTTTTAAAGTCTTTTGAATTATACGAAGACAATGAACTATTCTATAGATACAGCACCGATTAGACAGAGTTAAATATCATGGCTCACTCCTGAAATTTGCCAAGCACATGCAACTAACTGAGTTAATTCAGAAAGAATAGGGAACTTGTGAACCTTTGTGAACCCCAGCAATTCTACCTAAATTGAAGTTCAAACACCATGTGAAATGGATTTTTCATCTCAGTAAAGACAAGAATGGATCCAGCTTGCTAATGCAACATTATAAAGCTCTAACTCTCAAGCTAACAGAGAACATCTGATTTTGTCCCCAACTAGCCACTCAAAAGCCCTATTATAAAAGTTTCAAGCTTGCAAAAATCCCACAGTTAGTTTTGGCTAGGTACGTGCTCGCCCCACTTCTAAACGTTATCTGTGTAAAGCACAAGTCAGGGGAAAAGAAATATACAATGTGGTCTCTGCAGCATAAGCTTAACTGATGCAGCAATGTCTATGCAAAGTCAAACAATTTTCTAGATATCTCTTGTTACCCAAAACAGCAGTGTTGCCCAACTCATAGCTCCCCAAATATGTTAAGAACAATTAAATGTCCTAAAAGGACTAAAATGTCATCACCATGGAAGGTTTAAGCTGTCTCTTAGGTATTGTTTTCATGTGTGTATAACTGTGTTTCTAGGAAGTCTTCCCTAGCATGTCTAGACTTCTCCATTTTTCAGAAAGCTCCTAAAATATATATTTTGTGATTGAACATTATTTTTGGTAAATTAATAGAAACTCAGCATTAAAATTGTCTTGACCCTCCCAGTACTTTTCTAGCTATACATTGATCTTATGCAGTGATTTATCAACTGATTTATCATCCCATATTATTTCACAGAGGTACTTGATTTATTAATAATAGGGTTTGTTATCAGCATGATATCAGATACTATGATCAATAAATCTATTCAAAACTGAAAGGCAAGTTCTTGGATCCTGAGCATTTACTTACTCAATCTATAAATGTATACGTGTGGGATCAAGTGAAGGTTGGGGAATGACATCTTTTTTTTCTATTATACACATGGAAATTATATTGTGAAGATATACGAGATGCTTCCTCTTTCCTTAATTTGTGTCTTATAGATTACTGAAAGAATGTACAAGTAAGCTTATGTAGTTGACAGAACCATTACTACTTTAAAGAGAAATAGCTTATAGTTACAAGGGTAGCAGCAGGAAGGGACCACTGGTCTGTGTAGCTAGAAAGTTGTAATCAACTTCACAAGCGGTTTATATACAGAGCACTTGTGACTTGTAGCTAAACCAGGAGCTGTTTCTGGGCAGTGGTCACACCCATGGGAAATATTTCACCGTGACCTCGGGATAGGGGATTGCACTCTGTGAGGATTAAACCTGTTACTGCTTCTAGTATACTGAATCACTGAACTGGTTAAAGCTACAAAGGTTGTCCTGGAAACAGAGTAAGCGGAAGTCCTTCATCAAGGTCAACATTGTTCATGAGAGAAACGTGTTTTTTGATTATACCAACAACATCTGAAATACCTGTTTCCGCTTTTCTTGTCAGAGCAGTAGGCAACCATCCTTGTCATTAACCACACCAGTCCTAGAAATTGCCATACAAGAGACCAAGTTTGGGATCCAGAATTCTGGTCCAGCTCTTGTATTGACTGAGAATTATAGTCACAGGAATGAGAGATCCTGAAACCACAAAGCACAAGATGTTTGAACCCTTTACTCTTTTGGTTTTGAAGCCACAATCTATCACATTGTGATTTAGCATTCAGGTTCATTTGTTTTTAAAAAATTGTGTCATAAAGGGTTTGCTATATCTTGAATCCAGAAAAAGTGCCATCCAATTTAAGAACAACCTCAGACTTTAACAAGGTGATATTCAGAGTTACTGCTGGAAGACGTGAGACTAAGTCAAAAGTCAGCATTGTTCTAAAAACACTTTGTCTAATTAAGACTTAGGATGCAGTGTAAAATAAAAATGGGTAGAGTTGTGTAAGAGTAAAGTAGGGTAACAGTAATTTTTAAAGACTGAAGTGTGATAATAGTGACATTTTACTAAATAAAATCATCTGAGCTCTTTGTACTTGTTCAGTTCTTTACAACATATTCATTTGAAAGCTCTCAGTACTCTGCCTTTGTCAGACTGAATTCAGAACAGATGACTCACATACTGCACTAGGAACACTATTTATATAAAACAGGCTATCTTCACTAGTGACGTGTAAAGGTTTTTTTTTGCTTTAATCTTTTCATGTAAGACTAACTCAAACAATACTTCGCAGCTTTAACGACCTGAAACCCACATCCCATACTAGCATGAGGTTCTGATAAGATGATTCCATCATACGCATGTAGCTCATTAATTTGGCTTCAGTCTTTACCTTGATTTATCCATCATATTGTTTTATTCTACAAATTTCTGTGATGATCTAATAGTTTTAAGCTCAGCACCATGTTCTGCATATCTTTTTTAAAATTTTTACTTATGACTCTATCATAAAGCACATAAAACAATTCAAATTTCTAATTCCCAATGTGGGACCACAGTTTTGAGGGCTAAGTTGAATTAGGTGAGTTATCTGATTGCCACTTGGCCCTCTTCCTAAATTAAACCCACTGTTCCTCACAGCTGGGTTTTAGAGGATTACACATTCAGACTGCTACCAGCCTGAGCTCTAGACATTGCAAGGTGATAAATGCCCTCAACTCCCACCTCCCACTTCCTCTGCTGCAAAAAGCAGAAATGTCATTTCTGTTTATCAACAAAGACTATTTAAAAAAGCTTGAAGAGAATTTGTTTACATTTGGGAAGGAATGGGAGAAGAAGGAGCAAGTCCCATGCCAGACTAATTGGTTTCACAAAGAGCACTCTCACAGTGTGCTGAAGACCTAGGTTCAAGACCCTTAACTGCTTCAAGCAGAGCTCTTTTCACTCAGACTCTCACTTACAATTAATATATTAAACAGCTCAAATAGGCCAGGAGGAGGGAGGGAGGCGAACAGGCAGATGGGTGGATTCAGAGGCCTGGTGAAAAGGCACTCATTATTTTTTGACCAATTTCATTGCAAAAGCTCCGTATTTCAAGCAGACTTCCATGCACCAAGTACCATCATCCAGGTGCTGACATCCTGCTACCAGGTAGCTGAAGAGGGGTGGCATGTACAATCAGGCCCAAAGACCTGACTTTTCTACATGGGTCGTGTTAGACTATTAACCTCATGGTGGTGTTACTGCTTTTAAGTTTTGTATGTCTCCTGTGTGAGTCATGGAAGGACCCAAAAAGTCAGACCCAAAAATGTCAGACTACAGCTACTTACACTGTGGTACTACAGGGAATGTCCAGGAAGCCTGGCTCCTGCTCCCCCCGGTGCAGCCCATGGAGGGGACCACCGGAGGTGCATGCAGGTTCTGTGGCAGAGAAGTGGGGTCATGCAGCTCCTTCTCATATTAACTCAGATTACCTGTGAGAGGGGAAGCATTAGGGAATGAGTGCAGAAGGCCAAGACTTCTGCAGGACAACTACACTAGCAGGACAACATGAGAAATTGCAAGGCATTACAGAGAGCAAAGAGAAGCGCAGCAGCTGCCCAGCCTTGACCAGTGACTGCACTAACAAGACAGCAACATGAGGAATGGCAGAAATGAGAGACATTAGAGATAGCAAAATAGGGTGGTAACTTCAAAGAGTTGCTGACCCAAGGCAGCAATTGCCAGGGCCACCCTGCCACATGTACTGAATAAGGATGCAAAAATAGGATAAACAGGGGATGAAATGTTTATTTGAGAAGGCAAGAGGATGTTAAAGAGTGAGAACTTGGGAAAAGAAAAAGAGGAAAAGGGGATTTAAGGGGTAGCAAACCATGGGATTTGAACTATGCAGGGACTGTCAGGCAGACTGATGCCTAATTAGCACAGTGGAACAAAACAAACCCCTTGTGACTGTAGATGTACATCCCCGAGAGTTGGAGGGGGTGTGGGTGCTTTCCCTAAGGTCCACAAGGGCACAGCTGGTAGGGGTGAACTGGACTCCCTAATCACCTCTGCTATGAGTGATGATAGCTAACAGTGCAGGGGATGGCATTTTCACATCCAGAGAAAAATTACTGGTGAGATAAGGAAATAAAATACAAATGTGAAGAAAAGGGAAGGTGGAGGTGTGGAAGACACGGGTTTTAAGACTTATGCCCATCACTCCAAAGGGTATTGATCTAGCCATAATCCTCAGTAATAACCATAGAAACTTAAAGGAAGTAAGCTAAGCAAGTTTTAGCTAACAAATAAACAACAAAGATTAATTCTTAACAGGATTTCAGTGTTTCCCGCTCTTCACTGTCACCTGTGAAATCCCAGGAATATTAAAAAATCACTACAGAAGTTTAATATAGAATTGTATAATAAAGCATCCAATGACCATAATTGTCACCGAACATTCTCCAGCTTCTCAAATGTAGTGCTAGCTGCTGGAATGACAATCTTTCCTGAAGAATCAGTGGCATAACACAGCCCCTTTCTAAGCTAAAAAGTAATTTGCTCTCCTGTCCATTGTCTATGTATTATTTTTTGTGTGGACAGGTTCTAAGGGTAGTCCATATTAATGGCTAAGTGACAAAGATGAAAACATATTTCCAACTTGCTTATTTACAGTCTGATCTAGAGCAAAAAAATAGGGAGAATATATAAAGAGAGGTATAAGGACAGGGCTACAGAAAAAAAAAATCTACTGTTTAAGAAAGACTCAGAGACATCAAGAAAGTGCACTTTTACCAAGATACTCTATAAAATAAAGAAACATCATTTAATTTTACCTATTAAAATCCTAATGACACATTAGATGGAAATTGGAGTACTTTAGACATATCCTAGGATCTCCAAAAGTCAGTTAATTAACTTTCCTCACAAACAATATATGTTCATGATGCTTCAGGGAAACAGCTCTAGCTCTGAAGACTACTTTCCTTCAATGCAATACAGCCAGTCTGGAGCAGTATCAGATGAAAACCTGTGTGTGAACAGCAGTGTAGAAATTTCCAAAGATAATTCTTACAGGAAAAGAAGGACTGGACTAAATTACTAACAACATAAGTTTATGTTGTTACCTGATACGTTACATACAACTCCATTTAAAAAAAATATGATTAACTTAATGCCTCAGGAAAAATACCCTACGCAGAAAGGAAGACCAAGAAAATGGGAGTAGATATGATAAAAATGCTGGTGAAGCCTGGTGAGGGAACCAGGAAAATATCTGGCTGAAGGAAGAGGTAAGGATCAGGGGAGGAGCTGGAAGACAAAGTCGGGCTGCCTGATAAGACAAGGTTAAATCCATTGGCAACAGTGAGTAAATCAAAAGACAAAAGTTAAATTAAATGGCAGAGCGAGTTAATGAAATGGCAGCAATGAATTAAACACAGGCCAAAACCCAAAAGGCAGCAATGGAAAAGTTAATCAAATGGCAACAGTGAGGTGAAAAGTGGCAGAGTTAATTAATGGCAGCACAACTCAGACAGATAGTCAAATGTCAGGAAAAGATTAAAAACTGGCAATGCTTTTCAGCAGCAGATGACATGTAGACTGTGTGGAGAATCCAGAAGATGTCTTTTGTACAACTGCTGCAATACCTTTTTGTAGGAGGCCAGGCAGGGTCTTCCCCGGAGCCCAGCACAGCTTGGAGGAACCAGAGGCGGCTGCAGCTCTGGGCCTGCTGGGGCCGTGCACCGCAGCCCGCCCAGCAGGTACGGTGCACACACGGCCCTGCTGTAGAGGTTTGGTGCTTATTCCCCAGGGACAGGAGACATGGGAGGTGAGCTCACTCTCCCGGGCACCGTTTTAGGAGGGACTGTAGTGCTGCGAGCAAGACCTGCCTCAGCCTGCCTCACGAAGCTCGGCCGTGCCTATTTATACGGCACCTCAGTGCTAACAGCACCGCCGGTCTTCACGGGGTGTGCGGCAACCAAAGTTGTATTTGCTTCCAGGAGATTAGATTGATGTGTACCACACACTAACTGCACAAACCATTGTAATAATATGCAAATAGCAATTCGAGAGAGGTTTAGTTGACTATTTATTCATTCATTCATTCATCCCTTCTGTGGCCTACATGGGACTAAACAGCACCTCAGAGTGGCCCCTTCCATATTTTGGCTGTAGCTGACTGTGTTCATAAAATATCCAGACAACTCTTTAGGGGAGGAAAAATAGCACCAAATAGCATTTCTGATTTGGAAACAAGTTCTTTGAAAAACAAATTACATATTCCTTTTTTTCCCCCTATTTTTTAATCTGACTACTAATGTATAGCCTTCACATCTAGCCTGTGAGAACTTAATTCCTATAAGAGCCATTGGTGAAAAATTTTGAAAGCCCGTTGAAAGGCCAAGTACACTAAACCTACTGTATCATTCCTATCAGCATGTTTTTGACTACAGTAAAAACCATTAAGAGACTTGCGAGCAATGACTTACTTACAAAAAGCACATTTGTTTTTCCCAGCCTGTTGAATTATTTATATTTCCATTCTTTGCTTTTTATAGTTTCCACCAACTTGCTTGAAACCATGACAGTTGCAAAAGCAAAGCCAACAGAGCTATAGTACACTAACAGTGGGTTTCAGTCAAGCAGAATATTATTACTCATCTCATGTTCTCCAACCTTTGTAACAAAAAGTGAGACAAAACATAGGATGATTTTTTTTGAAGAAAACTGTAAGTAATGTTTCAGCAAGATGCATTAACTGTCATCCTCTGTGACTAAATATGGGCTTCCTACACAACAAGAATTGCAGAAAGCCAAATATCCACAAGTGAACATGGGAAAAAGAGATCTGGATTTTCTGCCTAATGTGGTCCCATGATGAATGGCTTGTTCAACTGCAGATGAAAATTAGCAGCTCCTTCTACAGAGAAACAAAAATAGATACAGTGTACAGCTAAACACAAAGGTCAGCATCTCTAGTAAAATGAACCGCTGAGACCAACTTTTCCATCACAGATTGTGCCCTTCAGTACTTCCTATTCAAGGGTGTCAACCTCATCTATAAAACCATCAGTCAATCAGTACTTCAATACGCACTGCAGTGACCTTGTATATATCGAAGAAGCACATACTCATCTACCACAAAGAAGCTTAATAAAATCTGGTCTAATTATAATGAACATCAATGCAAACCATCCTTATTCAAGGTGACACGTTTGAGAAATGAGTGATGAGAGGAGTGGACAAGGGTCAGGGTCTGATCAGCTTCGGAACAGCCGGTAAAGACACACCTGTTAACTCTACACCAGAAAGGCTTCCTGAAAACAACAGCAAAGCTTACCAGGCCGTACAGATAGTAAAGATGAAACAATTTAAATGGGGCATGATAATCACTTGTCTAATTTGCCTTTTCCATGATTCAGGATGTTAATGAACCACTGCTGTGTCAACAAGAATCCTTACATTAAATCTTCTTTTGAGAATATCCAAGAGCTACCACAAAGACAACAAGGTATGTCTTAGTTTTTCCAAAATGTCTGTAACTTTAAAAAGAAAGCCATAAATTATAAGAGATTAGGTTGTTGAAATAGTACTTTCTTTTAACATGAGACATTTCAGATGTATTTTTTAAATTTTAAAGTTAAAAAAGAAAGTCAGAGCTATTCTTCTTAAGCGTTTGTTTACACACAGGCAAAAAAGTGGCATTTTGATTAAGTAAAATATCTGTAAAAATATCTGTATAATTAAAGTATCTATTATTTTCTTAAAAACAACATGTGTCTGCTGCAATACTTATTTTTCAACACTCAGAAACTTCAAATAAGAGAGGAGGACTTGCTCACCTGGCTGCAGATGCTCCAGTGGAGAAAAAACTGCCATAGCTACACAATCACATGAGAACAATTTCAACAGCTGAGGACATGTCCCTCAGAGGTAAATACTGGAAAATACTAAGACAGTTTTGAAGACATAGCTTTCCCACGACATTTCACTATATTTGCATTAAGACAACGCTTCAAAGCTTAGCTATGGTTCTTTTCAAAATAACCGTCATATGCAAAAGTCACACGTAAATGAAAAAAAATATTACTGTTTGGCTGAGTCTTGAGATCCACCACCTCTAAGTAGAAACTGGGAATGAAAATAAGCTGTTCTGAGTAAGCTTAACCCTTGCGTATCATCCAGAGCAATTCTGTTTTCTGCAGTTTTCACTACTGTTTTGTATAAATTTATATTGAATCATAGATTGCATCTGAACCTCTGGGTATTCTTTATCCAGAGTGCCTGCCAGAGGGACAGTTGTGCGTAATGTATTGATGCAAGGGGAAAACTGGAAGTGTATTCCTGGAAAGACATAAAGCTTTGCCAAGACCTACTACTTAAGTAAACCAACTCAAATGCGATGAAAAGGTTCGGAAATGATCATAGGAGCCACTGCACGTGCGGACTTGAGAGCAGCAGAGAGTAAAACAGTGACAGAGAGTTAAACTTAGTCTGATAATGGTAACCTCATGCAGCAGGAAAGTGACAAAGAAAAAACCTACAGGACAAGGCTGAAGAAGAACAAAGCGGATGGGTGTTTTACATTTATTGCATTTTCTCTATCCCAAATTCACTATTTTTAGTGTACCAATAAAGTCTCACCTTATCTACACACATTTACTATAAAACTTGGTGTATATGCTGATGTTTACAAGTATAAAGTGTTCAAAAGCTCTACAAAAAGGCTATTTTAGTTCTACTTGCTTTATACTACTCCAAGTAATAAAAATATTATTGAATCTATAATACTACATGTGATAGCAGCAGGGTGATCTTTTTTAAAAAAATAATATTTATATTCAGGATTCTTTTATGTCCCATATGCATCTACACAATAAACTAATAAACATTTTGCTCAAGCTCAAAGCCTGATTGGCTCTAAGAGAAAATAATGAGATGTGCCAGCTCATGTTCCCAAAAGTCAAAATTAGATTTTATGCAGGCATCCTCTTTGTTTTGAAGTCTAATATACTAGCTACACTAAGGAGAAAATAAAGTCAGCCACAGACTTTTGACAAAAGATGAAGGCTCTCTGTACTGTTAATTAGTGCCTGTAACTTGTAGTATTAATTTTTATTACAGTGAAGTCTTTTTAGATGTAGGTTTCATTAGTCTGAACTGTTTCAGCTTTTGGGAGAGGGGAAAGCTTTATGTTTTGTCCTATTCTTTCCTTCGACCCAACACCTTGAAAATGCATGTACTGGTTTCGGCTGGGATAGAGTTAATTTGCTTTCTGATAACTGGCATAGTGCTGTGGTTTGGATTTGGGATGAAAATAATGTTGGTAATATATTGTTGTTGGTAGTTGTTGCTGAGCAGTCAAGGACTTTTCAGCTATCCATGCTGTGGCCTGCCAGCGAGGAGGCTGGGGATGCAGGGGAAGCTGGGAGGGGACACAGCCAGGACAGCTGACCCAGGCTGGCCAAAGGGACATGCCATACCATACGACGTCGTACTCAGTATATAAACTGGGGGAGTTGGCCGGGGAGGGGCTGTGGTTCAGGAACTAACTGGACACCAGTTGGCAGGTCATGATCAATTGCATTGTGCACCACTTATTTTGTATATTGTTGTTTTTATTATTATTGTTGTTGTTACTATTGTTATTAATGTTATTGTTATTATTATCCCTTCCTTATCTGTCCTATTAAACTGTCTTTACCTCAACCTAAGAATTTTACCCTTTTTTTCCCAA
The DNA here is from genome assembly GCF_000687285.1 of Phaethon lepturus. Taxonomy (NCBI): domain Eukaryota; kingdom Metazoa; phylum Chordata; class Aves; order Phaethontiformes; family Phaethontidae; genus Phaethon; species Phaethon lepturus. The sequence goes on along the minus strand of NW_010530991.1, from coordinate 61,871 downwards.
TTCTCTCCCCCACCCCAGTAGGAGGGACAAGGAGTGAGCCAATGGCTGTGTGGTGTTTATCTGCCTGCTGGGTTAAACCACAACAATGCATTACATTGTTGTTTCTCATACAAACTCATGAAGTGAACAATACAGTGAAATCAGTTTTCGATATGATGGAAGTTAAACTCCAGTCTTGAACATTCAAACTTGCCTCATAGTACGCTCACAAGCCTGAGTTTATACTACACATATTTTCATCTTGTCGTTAACTACAACGACTTGGTTCCATTTATGTTAATGTGAGCTGGACATGACATAATCCTTAAATGATTATTTTCATTTTCTTGTCTGTGAAATTGAGATGATACCCACTTATTTTACATGCTTACTTGGAGAATGGAATAATAAAAACTTATCAGAACATTTGAAATGACAAGAATTTTCAGTACATTTTTCCTATATATTATTTTTCATATACAAAAGGAGTAGGGTCAAAGTGTAATAGGAGCACATAATAAAGCACTTTTTCATTTTGCCTCTTCTAAAATTCTTCAGAAAATGAAAAAAATGCAAAAAGAAAAAGAAAAACCTATGCAACACATAGTACATTGAAAGAAAATGTTGTTTCATGTCAGTTAATAAAAAATATGGAATCTTTTCATAATTACATTATTTACATAAACTGGACTCTTTAGTACATTTGCACTTTGAAAGAATGATATACAGTATTGTGGTGGGTTTGACCTTGACTAGGTTGCAGGTGCCCATCAAAGCTTCTTCCCATTTCTCTACCACCTCCCCCTGAGTGGTGCAAGGGGACGGGAAATGGGGGTTGTGGTCAGTTCATGACACGTTTTCTGCCGCTCCTTCCTCCTCAGGGGGAGGACTCCTCACACTCCTTCCCTGCTCCAGCATGGGGTCCCTCCCAAAGGAGACAGTCCTCCACAAACTTCTCCAACCTGAGTCCTTCCCACGGGCTGCAGTTCTTCATGAACTGCTCCAGACTGGGTCCCTTCCACAGGATGCCATCCTTCAGGAACAGGCTGCTCCAGCCTGGGTCCCCCACGGGGTCACAAGTCCTGCCAGCAAACCTGCTCCAGCCTGGGCTCCTCTCTCCGTGGGTCCACAGATCCTGCCAGGAGCTTGCTCCTGGGTGGCCTTCCCATGGGGTCATGGCCTCCTTCGGGCATCCACCTCCTCTAACATGGGGTTCTCCCCAAGCTGCAGGTGGAGATCTGCTCCAGTGTGGAGCTCTATGGACTGCAGGGGCACAGCTGGCCTCACCGTGGTCTTCACCATGGGCTGCAGGGGAATATCTCAGCTCCGGCACCTGGAGCACCTCCTCCTCCTCCTTCTTTACTGACCTGGGTGTCTCTAGAGTTGTTTACACAATCTCACTCCTCTCTCCAGTTGCGAATGCTGCCTGCTGGTTTTTTCTTTCCCCCTTTCCTAACTCTGTCACCCCAGAGGTGCTACCAGCATCGCTGATGGGCTTGGCCTTGGCCAACAGTGGGTCCATCTTGGAGCCAGCTGGCACTGGCTGTATCTGACACAGGGGAAGCTTCTAGCAGCTTTTCGCAGCACCTGCCCCTGCAATCCCCTTGCTATCAAAACCTTGCCACCCAAACCCAATACAAGTACTTAACACTATTTTTCCATTAATTTATGTGACTACTTTTCTCTTTCCTCCTTCAGAACAAATCTAAAACCTTTCAAGTACAAATCATAAAAAAACAGACACAAAGAGAGAATACGTCTAGGAAGGTTTCTAGCATGACTTGCCACAAAGAAACACGGGATTTCTAGGATGTGTGAGTTCTAGTTGGTTATAGAAAAAATATGTGGGGGCATTAGTACAGGGTACTTTGGTCAGAGAAACCTCAATTCTATTAGTTGTCAGCCTGTAGCTGATGTAGCCATATGTCTCTCCATTGTTGTTCTGCTGCAGATAAATAAATTATCATTGCAGCAGAGTCATGTACACTTAACACTAGTTACAGAGTTTGTCTTTTTTGGTTCAATGACTATTTAGTTATACATAATACATGAGTAGAGTTATAGGAGATAAAAACACACAGGCATGGATAATAAGAAAATACACAAGCATGCAAAATTGGCCAAAGGAGTACTGTATACGCCTGCACCCGTTGTGCATCATGCTAGAGAAGAGCGCAGCCAACAGAGGCAGACCACAGCCTCTGCTGCTTGGGAAGCAGTTTCTGAGCCCCCTCTCTAGACCACCTGGGAACAACTTCTGAGATTTTTGGAGGACTCTGGGAACACTTTAAGACCTCCAAGGTGCCTACCTCTGCTGACGGAGGATAGTTACAGGAGGCTGAGAGCACTGGCGAGCTCCAGCAGCAGATGAGACCCACTTCTGAGGACTGTCTGTGCTCAGCAATGGTGGTAACGCCCTGCAGGGCATGGTCCCCAGCACCCCTTGAAGCAGCACCTACCCCCACTGCTGCAGCTACCCATCACATCAGAGATCTTGGCTCAACTGAGCTCCAGAGGGAGGATGCAGCTCTCCAGGCTTAGGACTGCAGGAAGTGCCTGGGGATATAACTGGAGTGAATCCAGCAAAGAGCTACTAAGGTGATTAAGAGATTGGAACCCCTGATATACGAGGGGAGGCTCAAACATTTGGGACTGCTCAGCCTGGAGCAGAACAGTACTCAAGGGGGATTTTATCAGTGTGAGGGTGGTCAAACACGAGAACAGGTTGCCCAGAGACGTTGTTGAGTCTCCAAGAATGGACACGGTCCTGGGCAACATGCTCTGACTGACCCTGCTCTGAGCAGGGGATTGGACAGGTGATCTCCAGAGGTACCTTCCTACCTCGGTTACTCTGATTGTAAGAGACTTAGAGAGTTTCCATTTCATCAAACTGTGGTCTGCCCTTGCACCTATATGAAACTCCTGTTGCTATCAGTCATAGCGATGATTGTGTGTTTCTTTGCAGTCATGAAAGTATGAAATTATGAAATTCATTATGAAATAATGAGAAATCTATGTGAAAGCCAGACAGAGTAGTACTTTCATGGAATGATACTAATCTATATGGCATGAGATGTGGGATAGGGTTTTTGGACTGAGCTAGTGTTGGGCCTGTGTTTATTTCAGGAAGCATCTATATTGTCTGCCTGAGGTAGGTCCTGGAGCAAGCAACCTGTTAACTTTGCCCAGGTTTCCCCTGGAGGTAGGGAATTTGTTCCAGAAGTAAGACCTGTAGTGAGCAAGTGTGACTGAAGCACGGATGATGTGGGGAACAAGAACCTTGACAGAAATATGGAGCAAGGCAAATTGACAGTATGGACATACTCTCTCATAGAAAGCAGATGCTGAAATGGATGTACAGAGACAGCTAAGCCGCTTACAGTTCACACGGTACAAAAAGGCTTACATATGCCAGTCTGATTTCAGGCAGTTATACCATGGGAAATACTTGAAGAATTAAGCTCTATCCATCACTTGTGGCATAACTAAACTGCTGTAAACGCCAGTGGCTGTTGCTTTGGGATTCACAGATTGGAGACGCAGCGCAGCAGCCTAAACCCATGGCAGGAAGGAAGCACCCTTGCTGTACGGGATACTCTGCCATAGTTAACACCAGGGTACTGTTCTCACAGTGAGCTCTAGTATCGAGATCTCTTAGCAAGAAGTAAACAGGGTGATCAGTTAGAGGTACAGAAGCAGAATGGATCATAGCTCAGCTTGTACCTTTGGGGTAAGCTGGTTACCTAAGATGTCAAGCAGGCAAACAGTTCAAGGCAGTGAAGGCAAGAAGGAATGTGTAAAAATAAAAAAGGCATCGTTACTACCATTTTCACAGTCATGAGTTCAAATCTTACACTGTTTTAATATAACCTACTTTATTACTTTCTATATTACATAGATAACTCAATTACCACATTTTGAAAACTCTAACCATGTTTTTTTATGTTAATCGGGTAACACAGATCACAGTATAACTTTTTTAGGAGTTAACCTACTCTTTGGGTAGTACATTCAATAACTTTCATTCACCAAAGTCTATAATTCAGCACTGTTTGCCTTGTAAATTCCTATGCTGTGCTATTTCACATCTCTTCAGAAATGTGCCCTTGCTCACACTGTCACACAGAAAATTATTCTTTAGACTTCTTCCCGGATGCCTGCCTTGATAGTTCATGGGTTTGCTACAGAAAATGCTCCTCTTCACTCCTCATTTCTCCTTATTCTTCATTTTAGCTTTTTCCCCTGAAATTAGTCATCTTCTGCCATTTAATCCATTTAATTTTGTTTTCAGCTTCACTGTCTATCATTAACCCAGACTCACAGATTGCTTTATGTCTTTATAAATCATCTCCCTTATTATTATTCAGTCTTTTGCTTTTTTGCCAACATTTGTATCTTCACTTATTTCTCCAGAACTTTCTAGTTTGCATCCAGATTATATTAACAGACATATACAGATAGAGACCTTAGTAATTAAGTGTTTGTCATAATTTCTATTATAAATTCAGATTCTAGGCAACATATTCTACTTGCTTAAAATTAAATCAAGAAATTTGCACAATTTATTTTACTGTTGCTGTACAAAATTAAGCTCTCCTTGAGCTCAAGTGGAAACCTTAACGTATTTTTATTCCTTTCAAAAAATTATTTTTGATATAAAATTTAGAAAATCAAAGGTCCATGTTATTAAAATTTGCAATAAATTGTTTTTGTAGTCAGATAAAATTAATATATATAAATTATTTACATAACTTTTTACACTTTACCTTCAGTAAATAATTTTGCCGATCAAAATGAAAACAGATTTTCACAAGTAGGACTAACATAAGATATAATATGTGTGTTAATATTCAGCATTACTGAGGGAAATCAATAAGACCATTTGATAGATGATGAGAAAATGTAAACTCTATTTCAAACAAAACTGGCAAACCATGCCCCTGAGAGGGAAAAAAGCTGACATGACCTATTGTGATTGTGCCATGAACACAGCAAGGTTCCTATGTATGGAGGAGAGCTTACTCTTGATTCTGGAGGTTTACCAGAAGACTCACTAGGATATCATTCATGTGGTTAGTAGGAGACTACTTACTGTAGTGAAGCCTTCAGTGATTGCTTTACTGCTTCTCTTTTAGGAACAGTAGCTATAATTGTTAGTCCCTATTCTACTAAACCATCTGTTTTCATATTTAATTTATTATAGAGTTGTGTAGTGATCTGGCTTCCCCTGGTAGGTATTAAAAGCAGTTCCTGAAGTTTGGGTGGCAAAATATGATCTACACTCATTGAAAATATGCTGAAAACTTTAGGAAGAACTTCAATTTTATAAGAGGATGTGTCTGTCTCAGATACTAGTAATGTGACCACAAAAATCAATCTTAATTAATGTCATGCTACTTTGCGCACTATATTCCTGAATATTTTTTGTTCATTCCTATGCATGCTAATTTACCCAAGCCCTTCACAGGAGATTGTGAGTGATTAAGAGGGCAGCACCGAGACAATCATACAGTGGTCTCAGTACTTTTTTGTTAATATTTTGTCAAATACATCATCATCCTTACTTTACCATTTTCCCTTATCTTTTCCACATTATGTGCACAGTTCATTACTTCTACTATTCATATCACACTCCGATTGTTATTCAGTCTTTGACATTTTTGCTATATGAAATTAGATAACCATCATACTGTTTCAGACTTGACCGGTTTTGCCTTCTGAAATTCTTGTATCATGGTTGCATTAACAATGCAATTAAGTAACTTGTCAACATGTTGGCCCTTATGCATTATTCATCATTTGTCAAGCTATGATCCATCATAATGGCCTAGTGGGAGCTTTCAAACCACCTCATTTGATCAACTTAATCAATTTGCTGCTGTAGATTAATGTTGCTACGTTAGCGAAAAGTATGCAACTGAGAAGTATTTCAAGTTTTACTCCAAATTCTCTGTTATTATAAATTTGTATATGGACTGATATACGTAGTCATGTATATTTGTATAA
>NW_010530991.1:14464-55855 GCF_000687285.1 Phaethon lepturus | reverse complement strand
AGGAATCAAACAGGACTTTTGAATATTTAACAATACTGATTTGGGAAGAAAAAGAGAAACATCTGAGTGTGTTCTAATTTCACATGAATCTCCCTTTGCCTAACATGCCAGGATCCCTTTCTGAAGTTTTGCTATGGCGTACCACCCTGTTCTGCCGTATTTTAACTATTACTTGTGTGTAATGCTCGTGTACCACCGCAGAGAACACACATACCATTGACACAGCTGGTGTAGGCCAGATGAACATTCAGTGCTGCTAGAGTACAAGGAACAGCATGTTGGTATTGCTAGTCTTAATAAAAAAGTTTAAAAGGGCAATTGCTTAAAGTATTTCTTTAACAATCTGATATGAGCTGTATGCAGTTACCAGTTGTATGACTTCCCTCTATATAATTTGAAACCATAAAGTCCTCTTTAAGAGAAAAATCTGAGATAACCTTCTTGAATTATTTTTTCTTCCTAATCTTTGGCACTTTAACACTTGTCCTTCTTGTAGGGTTAGTACTTTGTACAGAGTGTTTAAAAACATTTAAAGACGTCTTTAAAACTTATAGAATGATGTAGCCTGCGGTAAAGACGTGCATTTGATAGGTGAGAGCTTATTAGGGTCTCTAGAATCCAGGTTTGCACAATCACTGAGGCTTTAAACTTGCTAAGCATTTTTTCTGAACAGTGTTCATCCTGATTTGCTCAAAGTCAGGATAAAAGGAATTAATTAACAGATTACATTTTAAAGAGAAAGGAAAATAACTTCTGTGAGATCCCATAACAACATATATAGCAATAGAAATAAACTTCTATTTTCCCATGCAAATGCTATATTTATAGTGCTACTTGGCTAAAGACAGCGTAAATGGGTACTTTTCTGTATTTAGTATTGTAAAAAACAGGACTTTCATTAATATGAAAATATTAAAAATAGCTATCTCTTTGAAATAACACCTACAGCAGTTTTCTGACAGGTTGAGCAGAGTGTTCCCAGAAAAAGAAAAAGAAAACCTTCTTCCATGACATTCCCTACAGCATCCTTGTGTGTGTCTGCATAATTGAACATGATAGCTATCCTGTGTACAAATTGTTCTAGACACACACCTGATGGTGTTGGCAATATGCAGCAAAGAGAGATGACCAGCAAATGTCTCCAGAGAACTGGGATGATATCAATCTAAACTCTGTGAACAATGCAAGGTCCTTGTCATTACACAGAGAACAAATGAAGAGTAAGATTAACTCCCTAGTGTGAGCCAGATGTATACAAGTAAAACTAATTAAATAATTTTTTTACAGAAGATAAGAGCCAGAGAAAACGCCTTCTTTGTACTCAAGTGGAGAATTCAAAATGCTGGGGTTATACTCTGGATGTTTGTGCATGTAATTTGAGACAAAGAGGGCTTGCAGCCAGGGTTTATGCTACTTTTGAAAAACAGTACACCTGATGGTAGATTTTTGGTGACTTGAAGAACTAGGTGATCCTTGGCTAGAATACTTTATGATCAATTATTGTCCATTTTGATCTTAAAGTCCTATCAAGAGCTCTCTTAAGACCTGAGCTGTACAAAGAGACATGAGAAAAAAAGGAAGGAAAATTAATAGCTCAGTGAAGTCCTGTTGAACCATACTTGAAATAGAACTAAATATATGTCCTACAAATGTACCATAGATAAGAACTCAGATCTGCAGGTACCAAATTAGTGAAGGAAAGCAGCAATTGTGCCTGATCTTTGCCCAAGAGTTCTGCTTGCCCTTGCAGTCCCTTTTATGCCCATGCACTAGTTTTCACCGATAGTTCAATCAATTGCTACTGCTCATTAACAACTCTCCTGGCTATTGGTATAACAGTGAGGTGCTACACTAAGCTGTAAGCTCGTTTTTTTATGACATAATGTATATGGGGACAAAATGGCAAGTGCTTACCAGAATTTTGTAATAGAAGCAAGCCAAGGTCACATTACTTCCTCTCCCTTTAAAATGTGCAATGGAAGAGTTTGAATTACAGTTATCTAAATTACATTAATTCTACAGTTTTCCAGTTTCAAAGTGCTTGATCTCCCTACTTAGTCTGTAAAACATGTGTATATACACATACACATACACATGTGCATATATATGTGTAACAATTCACATCAGAATGTTTCGTAAGATATTCAAACATACTAATTGGCCTGTAGTCATTCCCTCCTCTTTGCATTTGAAATAATCAAAGGTTTCATGTTCTAATCGCTGTGAGGTGCTAATGACTTTTTTAAAAAAAGATTTGTAACCAACAGAACTAATCATATGCTACACTCTGGTTTTATAAAAATGAGGTAAGATGTGGAATAAACCTATGCATTTAATACCATATTCCCCTGAAAGCTTGAGGAATCAGAGAAAATTCCCTTTCCAAATTTCATATTTTGCATCAGAGCTTTATTCTGCATAATTTCTCCTCTCTTGTACTGACAACAAACTCTCTCTACTTTTCTTATTCAGAATTACTATCTTAGAGCTAACATTTAATTTATGTTATGGACTCTTTGAACTAGAAAGAAGCTCGGTCTTTTAAGTGTCATGGTGGCTTGCAGTAGCAGTGGTACAATATCCAGTGACAGTCTAGGACACAAGAGATGGGAGGTATGTAGGGAGAAGCAGCAAGATGCCCTGCAGTCACTGAGAGTTCATTTCTGCCAGCCTAGCTATCACTGCACAGAACTAACCCTTCAGATTTTTACAATGGAAAAAGAAGCTACTCTCCTTACAGCCATACACACACAACTGCTTTCTTAATGGCATGCTACAAACATCAATATCTGAGGAGCATGTTTAGCGAAGTGAGAACTGCAAATAATGTTTCGTGTATTTATTTAGTTTCTTGATACAATATTTAAAAACATTCCTGAATTTTTCAAAAGCACATGTCACTACGCCATTCAAGTGGGAGATTTTCAAAATGGTACCTAAATCAGCACTTCAAATTTAGGAAGTATTCTCATTTAAATAAAAAAAAACAAAACAAAACCAAAGCCAAAACTCACCATGTTCTATTTCCTACCTACCTGAATGTGTAATAAAGCATAAGGAGTAAATATTAGCTAACTATTTTCTACATTTACAGCATTGTTTATCTGAGGTATTCAAAGTACTATCATTAATCATTCAACAGCAAAACAGAAATGTGCAACATTTAAAACTAAATACACAAATGAAACCTTGCATATCTCATCTGGCATATTTATACCTTCTCTAGTTTTTAAATATCAGTCAATGTGACAATTAAAGGGTAGGAGAAGCTTTTTACAAAGAGAAAATATTTAACATTAACCTAAGCCAAAAAAAACCTGCTTCATTTTTCCAATTAGACCAATAGTAAATCTTTCCTGTAAATCCTACATAATTGTTTTGATACACATTTACAGAAAATGAAAGCGTTAATCTCTGGCAATACTTGCAACAAGGAAATTACATAATGTTCATTTTATGTAAGTATATGAATAATTTAATATAGAGCACTAGTATTTATTTATTAACTGTTGTATTTAGCTGTTATTTGCTTTACAGAAATTTGGTTATATGCATGTAATGATTGTAAATAGACCATAAAAATAGGTGTAAAGAATCAGTGTTTCTCAGTGCTCCAATACAAAAAATAACTCACAACCAAAACCATGAAAAAACCCACATTATCTTTTAATGGGGAAATTAATACTGCAGTTTCATCTGAAGAATAAGTATTTAAATAGCATGCAAGATGAAATGAGCCTAAAACCTTTATTTCCTAACAGGCAGAAAGGCCTGCAAAACAGAGCCTCTCTCCAGTAGCTCCATACTTCCTTTGTGCTGGGGAGCCCAGCTCTGGACCCAACACTCCGGAGTTCTCTCACTAGTTCTCAGCAGAGGGAAAGGATCGTCTCCCTCTATCTGCCAGCCACACTACTTCTAATGCAGCCCAGAATACTCCTTATGTTAGATAATCCTGACCATTATCTAGAAAAAATAGTTTCAAAAATTAGATAGAATTACGCATTTATAAATAAAGGTTGGCACAATGGAAAGAAAAATACAGGAAACTAATACACATCTTACATAAAATGTTCTTATGCCCTTTTCTACCTATATATTATATTGAATTAATATTGACAGCTGTGATGGCTTTGACACTGCAGGCAACTCAGTGAATGAAGACATTTTTGAAAGAGAGGACAAACATACTTTTTTACAAATGCTGAAGAAGCTGAGAAATTGTAAAAGGTTTAGGAAACTGATCTAAAACTTACATCAACATATTGGTCTACCTGCACACAAACACTGATTTGCAAGGAAGATATTAGCATATCACAGTAATAGTTGGTGCGTATTACAAAAATCAACTCCTGGTTCCCTGAACATCAGCTCACAAAAAAATACCCTTCCGTTTTCTGCTTCTCTCACCAATTATTGCACTGGTCGTATTTAATTTAGTTTCCATAAACATACCAACATAGCTATAGTGCTAAGACCCCTGTTGGAACAGCCTTGAAATGTGGACTTATCTACAAGCCACAGAAGTCACTAAAGCTCTCACAGGTTTAGTGACTTGCCTTTGTTGCTCGTCCTCAGTGTGATCCTTCCCACTCCTCTGCCTTGGCTTCATAATTGTTACTGCACATGTTTTGTCTGGAGACTATAGAAATTAAGTGCAGGCTCTGTGTCACAAAGTGGACAACTGGGGAGAACGCTGAGCTAGTGCCAAACAAAGTACTAATGGCAATAAGTAGAGCAGAGTTGTACCAGTGTGTAGCTAATTATCTCTGCTGGGACGCTCCGCTAATCAGCATAACTGTCAGGCCGTGCTGCTGCAGTTGCACAGCTTTTGCAAATTAAGCTACTGTGCCTGTCCGGAACCGCACTTGCTTGGACCTCTGTGGGAGGACCACAGAGCATCATGCTGAGCTGCAAAGGTGTGCCTTGGAGCTCCTTCATGGTTCAGGAATGCTTTGAGGAAATGAGAAGGAAGATGCTTTACTGCCATAATGGATTATTACAACTTATTTTTGAATTTAAGAAGCAGTTTTTCACATCTTATTCTTGTGGTTTCAATCAGCTTAGATTATATCTTTATTAACAAAAGGTCTGAGCTTCTCTTCCTGATGCAGGATGCCCTGACTGAGTAATTAAGCTTTAGATATCAGCTTTTCCATATTTTTAAAAAGTAAATTTCTCTCAATTTCACCTATCCATATGTCTCATCTTAAAAATACTAGGCTAGAACAATTTCCTTGAAATTTGGAAAAAAATGCTCTACAGATTTCAGCTTTATTAGTCTGTGTTAAGGGTTCAATTTTATGAAGCCAAATAAAGGATTGGGCAGTGGTAGCTGGAATCAGAGCAAATCCTCTGTGCCCTTCAGACCTTCGAGATTAATGTTTTGACAAAGAGTTCACTCCCACAAAATATATGCAAAAATATGCCAGGCATATATCCCCATGCACAAAGTGAAACACTAAATACTACTAAGCTCTGGGTTAGTTCTGTCGCTGAAACAGACACAAGCATGACAAAGCTGAGGACCATAATTATTACATGTCAGCTTGTATTGGGTTTGCATGGCAAGGTTTTGGTAGCAGGGGGATTGCAGGGGTGGCTTCTGTGAGACGTTGCTAGAAGATTCCCCTGTGTCCCATAGAACCAATGCCAGCCAGTTTCAAGATGGACCCACCGCTGGCCAAGGCTGAGCCCATCAGCAACAGTGTTAGTGCCTCTGGGGTAACATATTTAAGAAGGGGGAAGAAAACCCAGCAGGCAGCATTTGCAGCCGGAGAGAGGAGTAAGAATATGTGAAACAACCCTGCAGACCCCCAGGTCAGAGCAGAAGGAGGGGCAGGAGGGGCTCCAGGCACCGGAGCAGAGGTTCCCCGGCAGTCCGGGGTGAAGCCCAGGGTGAGGCTGGCTGTGCCCCTGCAGCCCATGGAGGTCTGCACTGGAGCAGATCTCCACCTGCAGCCCGGGGAGGACCCTACATCAGAGGAGGTGGATGCCCGAAGGAGGCTGTGACCCCTGGGAGGACCATGCTGGAGCAGGCTCCTGGCAGGACCTGTGGACCCGTGGAGAGAGGAGTCCCGGCTGGAGCAGGTTTGCTGGCAGGACTTGTGACCCTGTGGGGGACCCAGGCTGGAGCAGGGGAAGAGTGTGAGGAGTCCTTCCCCTGCGGAGGAAGGAGCAGCAGAAAAAATGTGTGATGAATTGACCACAACCCCCATTCCCTGTCCCCCTGTGCCACTTGGTGGGGAGGTGGTAGAGAAATCGGGAGCAAAGTTGAGCCTGGGAAGAAGAGAGGCGTGGGAGGAAGGTGTTTTAATATTTGGTCTTATTTCTCATTATCCTACTCTGATTTTGGCAATAAATTAAATTAATTACCCCAAGTTGAGACTGTTTTGCCCACGACAATAACTGCTGAATATCTCTCCCTGTCCTTGTCTTGACCCACAAGCTTCTTGTTATATTTTCTCTACCCTGTGCAGCTGAGGAGGGGGAGTGATAGAGCAGCTTGGTGGGCACCTGGAATCTAGCCAAAGTCAACCCACCACACAGTTACTTGAAGCTTCTTTGACTCTGGCTTCAATTTTTAATTGCATGTATATACCTGGGTCAGTAGTCATCCCTGTTTGTGCTAATTAGTGTCATTCTGCTGTCTTGTTGTGATTTTTAAGTAATCCATAAATTTGAATTCAATCTCTTTTCCATATGTTCTTTCCTATCAGCTGACAAATGCAGAGGAGGAAAGATAATCATGGAAGGAGTTTAACTTATTTGTAAGTAAAATAATTAGTTTGAGTTACCATTTTCATTTTTATCTAAACCATGTGACTTGGAGCATCTATTATGGCAATAACACAAACCCATAAGATTGACTTATTTGCACGGAAAGCTTATTTTAAAATGTAATATGCACTAGGTTTGTTATTTGTAGTGACTGCTGTGATTTGTGGCTTAATAAAGGTAACTCCAGAAGATGAAGCAGACACTGTGTGATTGATAATGAATTATGTCAATGGATTACCATGAAAAGAAATGCTATCTGACTGCGTGTTACATGAAATGAGATTCTGATTTTTCACTCTTACCAGTTTAGATCTCCAATACTTTTTATCTCATGTATGTATCACATTTACAGGTGATATTTCCAAAAAAAGTGTAAGTAAGTGGCTAATTGACAGTATGAGATCTTCTGAAGTAATTTTCCCAATTTTAAAATAATTCTGTGGACAAAAGGCAGTCATATCTTTAGGCCAATTGGCCTAATAATTAAAAATATTTCAGATACATGCCAGGCCACTAAACATGAACTCAGAAGGAAAAGAAACATATTTACATCAGAAAGTCCTTTGAAAGGTTTTGAAGGTACTTTTATGTTAAGCGTGAAGTACTTCTCTTATACTTGTTATCATATTCACTGCTACTATTTATTAGCCTTTTAACAGCAATCATATCAACCTTAGAAACTTCACCCTTGCAGTCAGACAGCTTTTTCTGTTTCTATCACGCTTTCTGAGAGTGTACCCAATGTTTGTAACACAAAACCGTGATGTGAGTTTTACCATTCCTCATAGTCTGCCTCATACTTCACCATCCTAATCCCAACAATGTGCTGGTTACAGATGGAGAGAAAACTCATCTAAACTAAACCAGCTGTTAGGAACTCATTCATTATGTTTGTTTCATTTACTGTAAATGATTTGTACTTTTAAAAGATCTTAGGTTGACTTCCTTTCTTCATTATTTATTTCTTAATGAGCACTGAACTAGAGGCTCAGTGCTTTGGTACGTAAAGAGAAGTTAAGGCTCTTTATACCTAAATGTAATGGAACAGGTAAGAATCATAAGACACTGCATATTATTGCTTAATTGCCTGGCTGATTAACTGCTCATTATTTGCCTAAATGCTTATTTTCCATATCTCTCATTAACTGCATAATTGCTATATTGTCGTATGGCTTATATTTTGCACATCTACTGCCCTTCCGTTGGAACCTGTGCACTTGTACCTCTAACGAATTTTGTTGCCTTCATTGTTCTTCCTGCACCAACATAAATCCTTAATTTTACTATTTTGCTATTCCTTTTGTTTCTCTCCAAACAGTGCTTCTACTTTTTTTGTCCTTTTTCTGTATTACTGTTTCCAGTCAATAGAATTTAATTAAATTATAATTCCTTATACAGTTTTTTCTTTCTCCTACATATTGCTCTCCACTGTTTTGACCAACGGGCCTCAAATAAACTGCCCTAAGTGAAAAATGTTATACCATCCTGATATATAAAGGGCTTTAAGAGTCTTTAGCTAGCTAATGCAAGCGTCAAGTAAGCTAATGTGAACTGCATAATTTATAACAAAACTAGGGTAAAGGACCTTTAGGGCTTAAACTAAAGTTATGGTTAGCATGACAAGAAGCTGGTAGGTTCTAGACATGAGGTCAGCATCAGCCCATCCAAGCTGTGCTATGTTAGCGTTTTCTGTTCTTAGCTCCAGAGGTCAATGTACAGACAGGTAGAGCCAAGTACTGGTTTTAACAGGTGTAGGAAACCTGCTGTATTTTCTACCTACCTGACAAACCCTGCCAATTTCAAATAGACAACAAAGTAAAATAAAATACTTCTATGATGTTCTAGAACGTGAGCAGGCAGCCTCTAAAGTAGCTTATGCATGCAAAATTGTCTGTAGAATGTCAGAAAACCTGCTATGAAACAGTTAAACTGGCATCCTAGGAGCAGAAAATGCTCAGTTTGAGCAAGCATTGACTCCCATACAGATTAATCCTTACAGTTCAATATGCCTGCTACTACTTCTCTTGTTGTCGATCTTATGCATATGACTAATTTCATCACATCTTTTCTTTGTACAGGCAGGTAGGCAAACATAACTCAGTCTAGTATAAAGTCTCCTTCAGTCTTTCTCTATGATTTTCTTTTTCTAATAAAGTCTTTTTAGAGCAATCATTGCACTTCAGAAATCCAAAATACATTGCCAGCTGAGGATTGAAACAGTGGTAGCAAGTTACATAGGTGTAACATAACCAAGTCAAATTTTTTTTGTTTACAAAATCCCATTAACCATCGTTTCATCCCCCAAATCTCTTATTATATAAATAGATGTCTGACAGCCAGCCTAGCTGGTTTATGAAATCTCTGTACTCCCATAATTCCATGCTAAATCTCATCAGTACAAAACACTTGTTTACCAACTTGAACCAAGCAAGCATTCTAAATTTTCCTTCTGTGGGATTTGTGTGCTAGTTGCAGACATGGTTTTAAAGGAAAAAAGATATGTGCAAAACTTTTATTGTTCACACATACCTGCCCCACTAACCGCAAGGGAAATTAATTCACCTCCAGAAAATATTCATTTTGTTCCAGTCTGCCTACCTGAGCTTGTTGTATGAATTGACAGAGAAAGACCTTGCTGAGAATTGCAATATGCCACTAGGAAGTTTATTTGCAGAGAGCAGACATTTTATCAGTCTGACAATACTATTGAATTCAAAACCACAAACAATTTTAGTCTGTAATAAATTGAGCTTTGTGCAGACCTAAAATAGTTCTGGTTGAAAAGCCTGCACACTTTTTACTACTTACAATAATAAAATGAAGCAGTACTTGTACATCATGGATGCTTATGTCATAGAAAGATGAGTTTATCAGCATTTTGACCACCAGGTAGTAGTCCAAGAGGAAGGTTTTTGTCCCTATGCTTAATAAATTACTTTAATATCTGTTTCACAAAGAATTTTGTGAATGCTCCTCCTTGCAGCTGCAGGTGGACTCTCCCATTGCATTCCCCTGCAATGCCATGGAGTCAAAATTCCCACCACGCTATACCATGCTAGATATACCTGCCATACGCAGCATGGTGGGAGCACCCACAGGTATCAAGACACTCTTCAGTGAATCTTCTGGTTGTCAGACCTCAAAGGGTAGTGTGGTCTGCCTGTCACACGCCCACTCTTTCACATCACAGCTCACAGCCCCATCCTCTTCTGCATAGTACACTTTTTTGGAAGCAACAAATCACAGGCAGGACACGCAGCCTGTCCATGCACTGTCATGTCCCGGCTGTCACATCCATTGGGCACCTGATGGGGGCTGCTCCCCCACTGCAGGGGAAAGCTCTGCAAGACACTTTTTCAGTGCTGGCCACAGTGTGCATGGGGCCACCATCCATGAATGGCCATTTTGAACCTGTCACACACATGTGCTCGCTGAGTAACCTCAGACAGATGCCTATTTCCTCCTGCCATGTGCGAAGTGGAGACCGAGAGGCCTCATGTCTGACCCAGCCCAACAGGATGGCCGTGCAGCCTTTCTGGGGCAGCCTTGGGCTTTGCGTGATGCTGCCAGGTCCAGGCAACCCTGCATGCGTGTGTGGGAAACCAGGACAAAATGCCAATCCAGGAGAATGTGTACATGAGGACAATAAGGAAATCCCCACAGGGAAATCCCCAAAATGACCAGGTGAACCAGAAGACCCATCCAATGGGCAGAAACCATTTTGAGGAGAGCCTCATGTGGTGGGAAAGGGGGATGAGGACTGTGCAGCTGCCTCTGAGGCCATGGCAGGCTGCAGGCAGGTAGTGTGTCTTTCCTTTTTCTCAGCTTGATGCTGCTCCATGGAAAGTTTCAAAAATCTCCAGTGACTGACTGAGGAGTGAGAAGACCAATGTGTGCCATGTGCTTTCTCCAAATCCAAGTCCTGCCCCAGCTCCACAGCTGCTTTTTTTAACCTAGTTCCAGCCATACCACAGACCCCAGTTGTGACATGGCCACTGCTGACCTGATGTCTGCTATGACATAGCCAGCATATCACTATTTTCAGGGTAAGGAGGCTGACATAGGGCCTAGCTCCCCAGGGAAGCAGGGCTGTGGCTCTTGACACTTGTTTGCACTGGGATGGACAAACCCCACGACCCAGGCCCATGGGGAGATGTTGGCGTGTGGCACCAACGATCCCTCCCGTCTGTGCCAGGGCACCTCTCATCTGGGGGCTGCCATCACCTCGCAGTCCCTCAACACCTCCGTTTGCACCCCTCCTTGCTGGCTTTCTTCTAGGCTGCAAGGACACAACAGATGCACGAGGGTCGTGCAGAGTCATAGGGGACACATTTCAACTGTATTTTACCTTCAAGTGAACCACAGTATTTGGAACTGGATGTCATGCCAGGATGGCTATGGAAGACAACAGCCCAAGCCAATACAGAGGCCTGAAGAGGCTGGATTCTAGTGATTTAGGCTGTCTTTCAAGGCTTACATTTTTATACTTTTACCAGTGGACGGTCATAATCATTCTAGTAGTTCTGAAACAACTTTCTAAGTAAACTTAATGGTGTGAACATAAAGTATTTGAAGAGTTTCTATTTTTCATATTATGAATTTTTTTTTCTCCAGCAATTACTAACAGAATGTGAGATTGACAATACAAACTTCTTGTTTTTTTAAATCACATATCAATGTTTAACATTGTAAGAAACACGTTCTGAAGTGAAATCATACAGAAAACAACTTTCTTCTTACAAAGGTGATTTTACTCAAAATTTCTGTCTATTTCTTGCACAGAGCAGCTTTTCTTCAACCATCTTGACCTTCTCATGACAGAGGTTTTTGGAACTGAACTTCATATTAACTATGTGGCATTGATCATTTTGCTGCTAATCTCAGGAGAGAGTCAGCTGCTGCTCCCAGCTATAAACACTGCATAGCAGAACCTGGATGAAGATCTGTACCTGATGTCAGCTGCCATCTCTGTTATAACCAGTGAAGTTCAGATTAGCCAGAGAGGTAGCCCTTGATAAATATGCAGCAGGACAGTGAGTGAAAGTATGATAATAATGCACGAAAAGAGTGCATCTATCCTAGCAATGGCATGTGCCTCTGCTGCTTCTTTCGAAGTTTTCCAGTTTGTCTTGGATAAAAATAGATAATGTGAGGTGAATAATAGAGAATGAGAAAGTGGGAAGGCATGTCGTAAAGCTTACCAGGATCCAACAAAACTGAAAGAGAGCATATGAAGATTGCATTAGGTTAGAATTTAAAGACAAAAATGATTACATAGGTGGAAGTGAACTGCAATCTTAATATGTAATTCTAGACCAGGAAAGTGGAAATTTTATGACAATATATTGATGAAATTATGAATCGTAAAAGGTAGATGTTTTGCCAGTAGGTACCAAACTGTCTACAATATATAAGAAAACAGAAGCCCAGGAATCTTCTAGGACTTTGCAATATTGTAATAACAATGTTCATATTGACATGAATGGAGAAGGGCTACAAAAATGGCATGTGCTCCTGACACCCACAGCAACAGGTCATCAAGATCCTAGGACATATTTACCTGCAAATTTTCAGGATAACCAGATCTGAAATAGAGACAGTGTTTAAATCCTGGCAACCCACAGAGGTGGGACAGGATAGAAAGATTAACCACTGTCATCCCTTGACTGGTACCAATGAGCCACATCCAAGCCCAGAACACTCCCAAGCAGAAGCCAGGAAGTGTGAGGAGGGCCTCGAAAACCGATGCCCCCTTGTCCTCCATGTTATTGTAGTAACCCTGGACAGACTGTCTGTTTACGAGTGTCTTCATGCCCGAATGCTTGACAGACTGCTTAGACACATTGGGGTGTTGGTGGGTATGGGTCTGTGAGTGTGAGACTGAAATCGGTTGTATTTTAAATTAATCTTTCGTTCCTGCAAGGTATTGCACTGAGCTACTGTAACATTGTCTTCCATGGGGCAATTGGGCAGTCATTATGTTTCCATGAGATTCTGAAAAACTCATGGCCTGCAGTGAGATGTAGCTGTATGTATGTACATATGTATGGAATGTGTATGCTGTTATGAGAAATTCATGATTTATTCATGCCATTGTAACTTCTGAGATGAAATGATCCATCTGTCAAACCAAAGGGCCCATCTCTAGTGCTAAAGTACAAACCAGCATTTCTAGGACTGGGTTGATGCCATCATGACAGCCAGTTCTAAAATAGTCCAGACAAGTTGTAACTGCTCCAGCACAGAATTAAATCCCTCATGGTATCTTTCAGCACCACACTGTAGACAACTAAACTTAGATGTCTAAATGTAGCAAAGCAATTAAAAAGCGTGAATGTATCTAGTTAGAGCCATACTAGGAATCCTAGAATACCCAAGATATCTGCTTAGAGCTGCCATATGTGACAGAAGAGAGATCTGTGGGAGGTCTGTAAAGTGACATCTTGGGATGACGGGATTCCTTAGGATATAAAGGATATGTAAAATGCTGCTAGACGTGAGCATTCAGCTACCAACAGATAAACGATTGGTGTCATTTGGGAGTTTGTGGGATATTTGAGACATCTAGACAGAGCAGACCAATACAACACAACATTTGTGTCCAGACTGTGCTGTTCCTGGGTGGGACTTCTCACGATACCTGAAGTGATACTGCAGAGCCTGTTTTCAGATACCTGAATACCTCTGTGCATCTAGATGTGCACTGTGTCTGTAGACAGGGTCAATGCAGTTCTGGGCATCACAAGTGGAATTGAAATACACATTTTTTGTAATTTGAAATGCCCTTGCATATCCTGGTATCTGGCTGATCCAAAAAGGCAAGCATTGTTCTAGGCCCTATGTCTTATTTGCTAGTCTCATGTATATTCAGAGGACACCTAAAGTGACCACAGGCAAGTACATAAAGCACCTGAATGCTGCCTGGTGCTTAGGCACCTACATGTATTTGCCCGCACCCTCAGGCTGAACTCTACCTGAGCAAGATACGGACAACATGGATCCAAGAGAAGTGGCAGACACTACCCTCTCCCCACCCATCAAGGTAAATGGTGGCCCTGTCACAGTGGGCAGCAGGTCAGTGGTGGCCATGTCACAGCTGGCACAGGGGGTCACAAGGTGGTGGCTGCCCCCTGAGTGAAGGTGCTCCTGCACGGACCGAAGCAACTGCTGGTGCTGTGGCTTTTTGTCCATCCCAGTGCATTTGAGCATGCACTGGGATGGACACAGGAGCCACAAACATGTTTTCCAGGGGAGCTGTGGGCTTGGGCCCTACATCAGCTGCTGCCTGGTTTGTAGTCTGATCCCAGCCATGTGGGTTGGCACCCTCAGGCAGGGAAGCATGCTGAGGAGCAGGAAAGTGCCATAATGCTGTCGTGAGGTCCGGCCCAAGATAGCACTTAACCCGTCCCAGCACTCCCTGCTGCACTGTATGGGTTGCAGTAGCAGCAGTGGCTCTTCAGGAGTGTGACTGGTATCTGCCCAGTCCTGTGCCCACATTCTTCTGCCCAGGAGGTAGCAGAGGCTGCCTGTGCCAGACTCACTATCTTTTAATATATACCAATGCTATCCACTACTGGCTAATCAGCAAGACTGAATACAGGAAAGCACAGGTAGAGGTATACAAAGCACACAAAACATTTCCTCTGATGCTGTGGACCCAGACCCAACCTTCCATTGGTCCAATGTTTCCATGTCTTTATCCTACAATGGAGTTAAATAAAAAAAAGGATATATATTTACCTTATCAGTGCTGTGACTAAATCAGAAACAGTCTCTGGAATACTGTTTCATTTGCATACCCTACCAGGTGCATAGGTTATGAGAGGAGTACATCTCTTGACCTGTGGGATAGCCACAGCTCAACAGCATCTCTTTCCCCATTGCTCCTTCTGTACCCAACTCCAAAGGGAAATCAGCCTTTTCTGTGTGGATGTGGGTGTGTATGTGGTAGAGGATGCAGCCTGGCAAACATTCATGATTCTGAGCCTACCAGGTCCTTGTCATTACACAGTGTTTGGCACTGCTCTCCAAGAGCTGCTGGTGGCAGCCTTGGGAAAGAACATTCAGGCAGCTTTAGCCTCATGATTGCCATGAAGAGAGTTAGGGATAGCTGCTTGTTCTGCCATGAACAGGTTGCCAACCTCGCAGGTGTTTTGGAGAACCTAAAAGCCAAAACTGAGGTCCTGCTGAGACCTCACCTTATTTTTTATGAGGCCTTTGTGGAGACTCTTGAATATTTTGAGGTCCTCATAGAAATGTATCTTCAGATGAGTCAGGAGCAGGCACATGTTGATATCAGAAAGCAACCAGCTCCAGAACAGGGATAAAGAGCAGTAAGACAATACATAGTCCTGTCAAGACCAGGGTAGAGAACCTAGGCTTTCTGTCTGTGGAAAATTATCAGGAAAAACCTGCAAAGTATGTTAACAATCTTTGAACTTAGGTTGTGTTTGAGAGATGTTAAGAGTTAATAGAGAATGTATATAGGTTTAATCTAAAAACTGCTATTCCATGGGTCTTGAGAACATCAGTAACACAAGAAGATTTTTTGGCTCCCCATGCCAAAGACCATGTAAAACAAACTATTTTGCTGAACCAGTATTTTCTATTATAAAACCGTTTTGATTTATATTTTGCAGCAGTATTTTTCATGAAATATACCCAATGATTTATATTTTTAAAAGGAATATACTTCTTTATTTAAAATTACTTAAATTGCCGTACTGTCCACAATTTAGGAGGTGAATCATGGGGAGAAACATGATTTTAGGCACCTCCACTGCCTACAGGCTCCTATTTTTGTCTTGTCAGTTGACCTTAGGGTAATATGAAGAGATGAGGCTAATTTACTCCCCAAAGCATAACCTCCTATGTGTTGGAACAGGTTGATAAAAAAGAATCATGGTAAGTAATGTTTTTACACTTCACCTTGATAAACTCCTATTTAGATGTAGAAGATTTTTAAAAGCAGCCTCTGCCAAGTTTAGCACATTGGATGCCACACTGGAAAATTGCTTGGTTGCTCTGTGGACTTTGTAGGCAATGAAGGGGAAGGCCATTGCATCAAGTGAATGAGGACAGAATTACAGAGGAAATAATTTGTGGGCACTTTATTGAATTATGAAATACATACAGAGTGTGGAAATCGGATTTCCCTAAACTTCTGTACCTGAATTTGTAACTTTAATGTTCTTTCAATGTATTTGTTGAAAAATATTTCTGCAAAATATTAATCAAAGCAGTTTTATGATAGAAAAAAATCATTCAGGAAAACAGTTTTTGGATAGATTTGCAGAGCAAATATATTCTGCACAAGAAGATTTTTCCAAACTGAAAAAGATATTTCAGAAAAAAGCCTATCTAATATACATTCTAAGCAAGTATTTACATTTGCTTTTTTCATTACAGTTTTACATTGCCTTTTGACATATTAGTAATGGCACATAATCTGACAGGCTACAGGGGAAGAGAATTTATTATAAACAAATTACAAAAATAATATACTGCCCAAAATATAACAGGAATTAATAATTGTGGTCATATGTAGGATAGGCAAAGGGAAATTCTGACACTGGCTCCATGCTCAACAGGATGGAGAGGTACCATTCAGGAAATTTTTATGGACAGAGGAGGGAGATGTTCAGCATTCCAGAACTTTTGTTTTCCTGTCTCCCTTCCAGTGAAGAAAATAGGAATGCAGGGTTGCTTAGTATTTGAAGATTTTTACTTTCAGCAGGGAGAGGCAAGTTATACTAAAAGAGCAATAATACATGTTCACATTTGTTCTGTTTTCCAGAAAGCTGTTTTTCAAAATTGATTTTCTTACAGGACAATTAACATCAGATGAGCTCATTTATTCAGAAGCTAAATTTTATTTTTTTTATAAATTCAGAATTTTTATATTTTTCATAGCACAGAGAACACATCACAGGACTATTTTTACACTCTATTGCATGCAGTGGCATAACTAAAAATAGGAGAGACATGTGCCTACTTATTTACCATGCATCTTACCTACAGGATCTCAGGACTTGGGAAGGAAATTTACTAAATGGTCTTGATTTCTGTAATTTCACATAGTAAAACACTCACATTCCCAATGCTAAGTAGACCCTATATGACAACTCAGAAAAAAAAAGAAATATGATGCAGGAATTAAAAATTTGGGTCAACTAACTTGTTAGAATCTTATTTATGGTGCAGCTCTTATGTCACTGTAAAGGACTATTTAAGACATTGCTGTTAGTACAGTTCTAAGTAAAAACACATAAATGCTTAAAAAAAGGTCTTCAGTCTGCTAAAGATAACATTTGATTGGAGAAATAATAGTTTTGGCTTAGTGGGGAAGTGGGGGGTAATCAAAAGGAACAAAAAAATTTTCAGTTACATTCCCACATAAATAAAGATTATAACAGCAATGTTTCTAGACAACATGGACATGCAACTGACTTTTTAAATAGTTACAGACAGTAAAATACGCAGCTTACAGCCTTTTACTTGTTAAAAAGTGTCATTCACCTTTAAAAATCTAATAGTGTAGTATAAGCATAATGATCAAAAAGTCCGGAACCGTGATAACATCTATGGAGTGATTGAATTATTACATACATATAAAACACTTGATCTTGCAAATTGTGGCTGAAGATGTAAACAGCTTTAGGGAACTGTCTTATACCTACTAAAAGTTTTCCTGTGGTTCAACACCACCCTTAGAAAGGGACCACAGCTAAGTGGTAACAGCAGTTTATTAGAGTGACCCATCCAGCTCCAGGATAAGTCAGAACACAGTATGAGTCCTGTTGGCCTTATTCTCACATTAATACTACATGACCAAATGTGGAAATGAAAGAATATTCCTCTTGCAGAATACAGTAAAGGAGGATGGAATGTATCTTCTGAGGAATAAGCAAAGTACTCGGTTGATGGGGGAATCAAGACCACTTACCTCAAAGGTATTTAAAAAGGGGAAAAAAATCCTAATAAATATTTATTTAGCAAGACTGCAGCATGAGAAAGAGGTACTCTCTTTTAGCTACATTGAGTCAAATATGATTGTTTTATGGAAAAGTGTACAAATTTTGTATACACACTGTGCAGCTACAAGCTCAACATGGTTTGCTTCTCTCTCATCAATCTCAAAATGCATCCACTGCGTCACATAGTTTTTCTATATTTGGAAGGCATGTTATCTCCGGCCATGGAAAAGCGACAGAAAAGACATTAGGATTTTTATCTGCATCTTCACTGAAATTAATTAATATAGGCTCTCCTAAATATTCAAATTATAACTGGTGAATGATTTTTGTGTTAATATGTGTTTGATTAATTTGTTTTAGCTACTCAACTTTACAAATAAGTCATGATTACTGTGTATGAATCAATCTCTTTTGAATATGCATTTCCAATGCACTAAGTGGATGCAGCAAGTCACTGTGAACAGCATCATTTTGGGGGACATTCTTTCGTAATGGATTGTAAAAGTTCTTAATTTTTTTTTTTTACCATTATTTTTCATCATCCAGCTTTCTGTCTCTCCCCACTTATCGCTCGCAAATTCCTTTGAGCCAATAAAGCAAAATTTAATTGATAACTGTCTTCAGATTGATGGTCTTTTGTACAAGATGACTCATTTCAACATAATGCTTTTAATTAACATCTTTGGTTCTTGGGCGGGGAGGGGCAGGAAGAAAATGGGAATCTGCCTCACAGCTCATGTACAATCAGGATGTTTTGGCAGGAAAAAGAAATACAATTGAATCATTAGTGGACTGTATACATTTTGGGCTATACAGAATAATGATAAATCTTTCATACGAAGTATAAAGTTGCTGTAAAATACTTTGCATTATTTTACTTTTTAATAGACTCTCTGACTTTCATGAGACAGTTCACATTTTCTTCGTGTTGTCCCATTCATGTTATGCCTCAGCTGAAATGAAATCCAACCTTCAGTCTGTAAACTTACATGGAAAATCATAGCACTGAGGTCTTTGTATGCACACTTCACAATTTTTTAATTAACAAAACTAGATTTCTACTAAAAGGGTAGGTTATAGGGGATGATATCAACAAAATAATTCACAACAATTCACAATAGATTTTAATGCATGCACTCACTTTCAAGATGCACATTTTCAAATCGTCTCAAAAAACCACTAAAAGTAACTGTTGAATGTGTTAAGGCTAGAGCTATGTTGACAAGACCATGGGCTCTCATGGGATCGATGCACCCACGAGTACTGGGAGAGCTGGCAGATGTCATTGCAAGGCCACTCATGGGAATTGGGAAAGGTGTCTGAATACTGGGGAAAGCAGATGCTCATCCTGTCTTCAAGCAGGGCAGGAAGCAGGGCCCAGCGGACTAAGTACATACCAGTCAGCCTCGCCTCAGTCCCCAGGAACTGGACAGAACAACTAATTCTGGAAACCATTTCCAGGCACATGAAGGACAGGAAAGTCATCAGTAATAGTCAGCATGGATTCACAAAAGGGAGGTCATGTATCACCAACTTGATAAACTTCAGTGATGAAATGACTGGCCTAGTAGATGAGGGGACAACAGTGTATATTTTCTACCTTGACTTCAGTAAGGTTTTCATAGAATGGTTTGGGTAGGAAGCATTCCAACCCCCCCTGCCATGGGCAGGGACATCTTTCACCAGATCAGTTTGCTCAAAGCCTTGTCCAACCTGACCTTGAACGCTTCAAGGGATGAGGCATCCATAACTTCTCAGGGCAACCTATTCTAATGTCTCACCACCTTCACTGCAAAAAAATTTTTCTTAATATCCAATCTAAACCTACCCTCTTAGAGATTAAAACCATTACCCCTTATCCTATTGCAACAGACCCTGCTAAAAAGTCTGTCCCCATCTTTCTTATAAGCCCTCTTTAAGTAGTGGAAAGCTGCAATAAGGTCTCCTTGGAGCTTTCTCTTCTCCAGGTGGAACAACTTCGACTCTCTCAGCCTGTCCTCATAGGAGAGAGAAGTGTTCCATCCTGGGGATTGCCTCTGTCCCAGGTACAGGACCTTGCACTTATAGAATTATAAAATCACAGAATAGTTTGGGTTGGAAGGGACCTTTAAAGGCCATCTAGTCCAACCCACCTGCAGTGAGCAGGAGCATCTTCAACTAGATCAGGTTCCTCAGAGACCCATCCGACCTGATCCGT
This sequence comes from Phaethon lepturus, assembly GCF_000687285.1. Taxonomy (NCBI): domain Eukaryota; kingdom Metazoa; phylum Chordata; class Aves; order Phaethontiformes; family Phaethontidae; genus Phaethon; species Phaethon lepturus. The sequence continues at coordinate 35,905 of NW_010530991.1, read as the reverse complement.
AATGTTTCCAGGGATGGAGCATCTACCACTTCTCTGGGCGACTTGTGTCAGGGCTTCACCACCCTTATTCTGAAAAATTCTTCCTTATGTCTAGTCTAAATTATTTCTATTTCTACTCTAAGTCTACCCTCTTTCAGTCTAAAACTGTTACCCCTTGTCCTATTGCCACAGCCCTGCTAAAAAGTCTGTCCCCATCTTTCTTATAAGCCCCCTTTAAGTACTGGCAGGCTGCAATAAGGTCTCCCCAGAGCCTTCTCTTCTCCAGGCTGAACAACTCCAACTCTCTCAGCGTGTCCTCACAGGAGAGGAGTTTGATCCCTCTGATCATTTTTGTGGCCCTCCTCTGGACCCGCTCCAACAGGTCCATGTCACAGCACATGTTCCTGTGCTGAGGGCTCCAGAGCTGGCACAGGACTCCACGTGGGGTCTCCCCAGAGTGGAGTGACAGAATCACCTCTCTTGACCTGCTGGCCACACTGCCTTGGATGCAGCCCAGGACAGAGTTGGCCTTCTGGGCTGTGAGTGCACATTGCCGGTTCATGTCCAGCTTTTCATCTACCAGCACCCCCACATCGTTTCTCAGTAGGGCTGCTCTCCATCCCTTCATCCCCCAGCCTGTACTGATACTGGGGGTTGCCCCGACCCAGGTGCAGGACCCTGAATTTGGCCTTGTTGAACCTCATGAGATTCACATGTGCCCATTGAGCTTGTCCATATCCCTCTGGATGGCATTCTGTCCTTCAGGCATGTCAACCACACCACTCAGCTTGGTGTCTTCTGGAAACTTGCTGAGGACAATCCCATATTGTCTCTGTCATTGATGAAGATATTAAAGAGTACTGGTCTGAGAGACACCTTTCTCCACACTAAGAACAAAATCAAAACCAAACAACTTTTTTGTGTCTTGTGTTACTTTACAAAATTAATCTCACTTTTTTTTTTCCCCTGTTATGTATGTAGATCTAGTGAAAAGAGCAGAACTTCCTAGTATTAATACAGTTATAACAGTAATTTTTTCTGTTACATTGTAGCTCCTGTATTGGAAAAAGTAAAAACATACTGCGATGAGCTGTATTAAAATAGCTTTCTTTTTTTTTTTTCTTAATCTAAGGCTGTTTCTAGTACAAAGATCTTTTTCTTTTTATAGGAGATTAAATCACACTCATATCGTACAGGTCTACCAACTCTATAATGTAGATGAAGTGTAAGTTTATCAAAGGAAGTTTAGTGGCTAAATACCATATTTGCAAACCTTATGTCTCAGTCACAAAATGCAATAGAAAGGGATGCATTGTGTGTGATCCTACACACTTACACATTGCATTTGGATTTGTCCTTAATGTGGACAGGTCTTCAACCTATTCTTCACTGTCTCTGCTAAATGTGCTGCTGGAGAACTAGAAAGTGGCTATGAAACTAATTTTGGTTTAAAAGTTTGTTTTCTCTTCCTGTGCTTTTTGAAATATTTTACTGAGTTCCACAGTATTTATTTGCTTGTACTCTCACTGCAGTTTTTTAAATTATTAGTTCCAAATCTACATGATGTGTTTAAGGAAAAAAAGAACCTTCAGAGTATTTGATTATAATGGAATGGCTTAGAGCTATGAGGAAAGTGAAAAGAATTCATAATTAATTTAAAAAAAGATATCAAATATTTTTTTCTCTTTCTAGCGCATATTGGAATGTGTTTCTACAATTTCAAGGGCACCAGGGAAGTATGGACAACTGATTTAAAAAGTCCTCTTTGATCTAGAAAAAAAATATTGTCATGAGAAGATATAAACTGGATTATTTATTAGTGAAAGTAGTTGTGTATTTTAAAGTAACAAAGATTTCTTCTCAGGGATCTGAGCATAACGTAATTGTATCAATGCATGAGAATACACTCTTCATCCAACAGTGTTCCTATTCCACCACCGGAATGGAATTATTCTTTTAAGAGATTCAAAGTCACAGCTTTTCCCACTTTTCTCTCAGAAGCATTTTTTTTTTTAATACTTGCCAGAGGAATAGTCACCTCTCAAATCTCACATTGGAATAGCCAAAAGAACACAGCCACACTCTGAAGCTTGACATAGAAGTCAGTAAGTCTTGAGTGATTTCTTGATTTCTAGTTAAACCAGGCAGATCTCTGAGTCCTACAAAATTCCAAATATAAGTCAGAACACACTGTCTGCCAGCATGCCCAAAACTGAAAGGATTGAAACCCGAGAAGTCATTCAGCAAACATGGTTGAAGTTTTATGTTTAGAATAAATCCTTACAAGCAGTGAATGTTACTGGTTTCAAGTTTTGCCACATAGTCTGTAACAGTTCTGTTTTGCCTTTGATACCCAAACAGTTGTGTTGCAGTATAAGTGATTGTGTAAAGCATGTTGGTATGCTGACGACATTTATGAACAGCTCAGCTATTACGTATATTTAAATGGAACTGAATTTTGTTGACTCGCAAATGAGTGGCCTAGGAACTCCATTCTTCATGTCAAACACTGCGCAAGAATTGTATCTTACTGTAAAATATGCCAATTAAAACATACTGCACAAATACAATACATAGAATTTTAACTTGCAGTATTTAGTTACACAATATTTGCAAAATAGTTTGAATTATTTGACTGATATTTTAATCACCAACCTCTAAATCTTTAGAATTAGACGAGTTGGGAGAACAATTGAAGTGATGAAAGAGAAAGATCCAAATTTAGATTACTAACACTGCAGTTTTGACATGAATTCTGATAAAAGAATACTTGAACACCAAAAGTAAAACATTTGTATTTGAGTTACATGTGGAAAATATCAAATCTACCTTTCTTTCCTCTTTAGCAACCTGCTTTTAGATATAGCATTACTAAAGATGCCTTTATTATACTATATCTATTATACCGATAACAAAAAGCATGACATTTTATCTTTCTCAGAGCTTAATGATATAAGTGCTCTAAAAAACCTCAGTAGTATGGAAAAATCCTATGATGATAATGACAGTCCATATTTCTTCAGTTCAGAGTTCCTCTCTTTTTTCTCAACTGACATTATGTTTAAAAGATCAGTCTTTTAACAGGGTTTCTTCCTGAAGTGAAAATGGTATTTACGTAATACTTATGTGTGTTTTTTACCACAAAAGGTATCTTTGAGAAAATATGCATACTTAAGACAGTTGTTTATGAGTGAATTTTTCAGAACACTTAAATAAACATGAGTGCCACAAGATTGCTATTTCCGTAAATGTTTCACCAAAACACACAAAATCTTGATTTATATCTTGCCTACACAGCAAGCACTTTATGCTTATGTTTTCATATTTATTATTATTATATTTTTTTTACTAAAACAACTTCTGAGGACTGAGGCCACAAGGCCTGAATTCTGATGTAACTCTGTGATTGTTTACTCCGTACATTAAGCAAATCAATCTGTCTGGCTACTGCTGTGTACAGTTTTATTTAACTTAAATTAGAGGAACAGAGTAGAGCTTGTTTCCAGACTGATTTGTAATTAAGTATAAAACTGTTATAAATACAGTATTTATGATACTCTGTAGGAAAAAAATTAGAAAAGTTTCCCTATAACATGAAAGCATCTATAGGATCCGCTCTGGGTATGTAAGAGGAGAGGTTGTAGGAGAGGATAAGGATACACTGGAAATATTCAGTACTTTGCATTGTCTGCCACTGAAGCAGAAGTAAATCAGTATCATGTTAAAAATATATGCATAATAAAATACAAAACAATAAATCGTCTTTTACCTTGTCCCACTGAAGTGTCTGGCAAAAGATATTTTAATAGGTTCCATTCATGTAGTACTTGGTTTCACTACTTCACTTTCTCCATTCTAAATGTATAACCAAGACATCACTCACAATATGACTCAAAACATAAAACATTACTCCAGTTAAACAAAAAGCATTTTTAGCCATAAATTAACACCGTGTTATATTTACAAACAAGAATGTATTAACTTCTGTAGCTACAAGGCTGTAATAATATGAATTCTAACCATCAATAAAGATCATATATTAAGTCTATAAAGCTCTAGATCAGTCCAAGTTAATTAAAAAAACTCAGTTCATTACTGTAGCAGCCTCTGAAATACATGAAATGTAAACCTATAGGAAAACTGTTACATTTTCATTTCTGGGAACACAAGTTTCTGAAGTTTTCTTAATATGTTTCTCCATAGCATTTTATTTTTCACCAGTCTTCATCAACTTTTGTGACAGAAAAAAACCTGAACCATGAGTGAAACAATCTTCTATTTTTTTTGGCATTTGTTTTGTTTTGACTTTGTTGTTTAAATATATTATTTTTTAACATTCGTCTTTTCTTTTTTAAAGATGGTTGTTTGCAGGTTACATGCATTCAAAACTGGGAAGATTACAACTGCCAGTTGTTTCCCTGATTCAAAATAATATAGAATAGGACCTAAATTCTGAAAAAGATATGAAAACCAGAGAACAACTAAAAAGGAAATCAGTGCAGGATGAAGAGCAGGTATGAACTGTCATCATTACAAGTCAATGTATCATCAGGATTCCTGTCAATCACGTATCTGCTCCCAAACAATACTCAACAGTTTCCTTACTAGTTTGTTAGAGAGGAGCGTAAAAATAACTTTTTCTTGAGGAATGTGTAAATAAATCTAAATATTCTTATGCTTTCTCTAAAGAGATTGGTATAATCCTAGCATAAGCAATTTCTGTGCCTGTGGACAGGACACAAATGTTACATATTCTCTAGCAACTGTAACTCATTAACTTTCTTCCATATGAAGCAAGATACGTGCTATACATTTAACTGCATTATGTGTCTGGACCCCAGGCAACAGAAATACGCGATTCCTACAGGCAATAAGCTTGGCCACTAGAGTTGCTGAATGCACTTACTGATCGCGCAAAGTGTGGAAAAAAGAGTGAAAGAATGAGGGGGTGGGGGGAAGCAATTAGTTGCCACTAACTCTCAGTTAAGAGATTATATAACGTGTGTTGAACTTAACGGGACTTAAGACAGGTCATCTCCAGTTGCTCTTTGCCTTCCTCAAAGTCACGTCCTACTTGGTAGTACTGCAGGCAATGAGCGTGGGGAGCTACAGGGACAGGATTGCTATTCTTAAGTCAAAAGTGCACAAAGTGTCACAAAGACTTCCCTCCCCCTTTAACTTTTAATGTAGTGAGGAAAGAAAAGCAAGAGCAAGAGCAAGAGATACTGCTTGAATCCCAGGCACTCCTGTAATTCCAACATTGCCATTCTATAATCTGGACAAGGCTTAACATCTCAGCACTTCTTTTGTAATAGTCTTTGCATATATCTTCTCTTAGAGAACAATATAATAAACAAAATCCATTAGAAAGGCAGTGAACCACTTACTGTTAAGACAGTAGCTCAAATATGCATTCTACAGAAAGATATTTATATCAATGATAGCTATAAACTATATGGGTTTTGTTTGTTTGTTTCCTCCTATTTCTCTATTTTCTTTTCTTTTCCAGTGCTACTATGTATAAAAGGGGGGGGGGGAGAAGGCAAAAGAACAAAAAAATCAACAAAGAGAAGGTAGTGAGAGTATAATTAAAGGGGTTTCCCCCCATATTTGAATCTTAATTAAGCATGCAAACAGCAAAAAACATGTGATAGGATCCTCTACTCTGTGTTTAGTAACCTAATTTAGCTACATAAAGGCATATGTTTTGTAGATTTCTGCCCTTTTGTTTTTCAATGACATAAAAGAAGAACATTTTTCAATATCTCATTATACACTGTGCACCATTTATATCTAATATATCTAAAATATACAGGGTATAACCCCAAAATAAAGCTCTAAATGCCAACTAAATAGTGGTTGAATTGTAGTGCTTATTAATTTTTTTTTTATTTTAATATACATCATGTAAATAGACTAACATAGTTTCTTACTCTCCTGTACAAAAATACAACTTTTGATGAATGATTTACAAAGGAGAGCAACTAAGCAGAACATCAAAAACATCATTAAAGCCTCAGGCATATGACAATCCAAACAAAAACATATTGGTTGCAGGCCTGTACAGTTTGCTTTTCAAAGCAGCAGAGTTTGTGTGTTCTGCTTTTGAATATTCAAAGTAAACTTCCTCAGTTTTTGATCTAGAGAAGAGAATTTATACTGAGGATGAATGAAGTGCCTTCACGGTTACCTTGCCAGGGAGCATGGTGGGATGGGGCTGAGCCCAGGAGAGGAGTCGGGGTGACTCACGTGCAGGCAGGGCCCTGCCCTCCCTCTCCAGCTGGAGCATGGTGGGCAGTGCTAGGGGCGGCAGCAGGGCCCCTCGGCAGCCCTGGGTGGCTCGAGGGGACAGGCCCGGAGACAAGGCACTGGTGTGGGTCTGCATTCCACTGGGACCAAGTCTAGGCACAGGCTGCTCATATGGCTGAAGTTGACATAGGGGTCCTGGGCCCTGGGGAGGGGGGCCGGGGGCAGTAGGGGCAGGGCAGGGCTGCCTGTGCCCCCCCAGGCCCTGCCACACATACTGCTATTGCTCAGAGAAATAATCCCTAACAAATAAAATAAGAACTTGGGTGGCAGGTCCAGAGCAAGGACTGTTTGGGGAGGGAGGCTGGACAGGCAGCACACAGGCTGTGAATCCACTCATTGTTCTTGCCAAAAAAAAGTCACAAGAAAGATGGAACATGTAAAGATTTACACCAAAACAAGTTACTGTTTGTGAGAACACAATAAATCCAGAAAATCCTTTAGGTAGCAAATTAGACAAAGCAAAATCCTTGGCTTAGTTAACCATTTCTAGTATACAGAGAGAAAATTGACCTGCATAATCATGATAAATCTTGCAAAGTGAAGTAGGTAATCCAACAGGTTTTTTTCTTGTAAACAGTAGACACGCCACAAATCAATGACGTGAAAGGCCAAAATGATGCACAGGCAGTGAGGAGTGAGGAAAGAAGTGTGAGATACAGCCCTGTGAGCACCAAGGTGAGAGAAGGTGCCCCAGCAGAGATTTCCTTGCAGCTCTTGGAGAGATGATGCTGGAGCATGCATCCTCATGGCAACCCATGGAGGATCCCACACAAGAGCAGGTGGATATACTCTGAAGGAAGTTGCAGCCCTTGGAAAGCCCTCGCTAGAACAGGTTTAACCTGAAGGACTGCAGCCCATGGGAAGGACCCATGCTGGATCAGGGGAAAAGTGAGGAGGAAGGAGCAGTACAGAGGACCTGCCATGGACTGACCACAACCTCCATTCCCCATCCTCCCTGTGCCGCTTGGTGTGGGGGATGTAGAAGAGTTGAGACTGAAGAAGTGAAGTTGAGCCTGGGAAGAAAGGAAGGTGGGGGGAAAAGTGTTTTTAATTTTGTCTTTGTTTCTCACCATGCTACTCTATTTTTAATCAACAATAAATTAAACTACCGTTGCCCAAGTCGAGTCAGTTTTGCCCGTGACAGTAACTGGCAAAGTGATCTTACCGTCTTTATCTCAACCCATGAGCTTTTCCACCTTATTTCCTCCCCTCATCATTCCTGTTGAGTAGGGGGAGTGAGAGAGCAGTTGGGTGGGCATCTGCGAGCTGGCCAAGGTCAACCCACCACAATATTATATGTGAATCTGGAGGAACTAATCATGACCTGTAAATATATCCTAATACCAGTTCAGGTACAATTCAGACATGAGTTACTTTTACCAATGATTTCTGGTTTTCCCCCAAAAGGACAACCCAGCTGATCTTTGATGTATTCCTTCTGCTGCTCTCTGTACTAACATTAGCATTCACATAGCTCTCTGAAGATATAAATCATGGAATGGATTGTCGTGAAAACTAATCCCATGGAACAAGAGCAGGTTTCAACAACTGCAACTTATTGGTCCCTCTTCAGTATGTAAATTCATGAATATTGTTGATTGAATCAGTTCTTCTAGACTAAAAATCTTAAAATATCCAAAGCATAATTAAATTCACAACAGTGTCCACAGATAGACCTTACAGACTTATGGATAGGAGAAAACTTACCTTCTCTTTAAAAGCTGTTTGATGTAAAGGATTTCGATATACATCACAACTTTCAATATCTTTCTACAGACATAGATAAAATGCTAATTACTGTAATAAACAGTAGCTAGAGGTTATATGCAACACACAAAAAATAATTTTGTGGGAAAAATAGTCACTTCTGTTAAATGCAATAGCGTATGTCCTAACATGTATAGTTGCTTTCAAAGTCAAGTCCACTCCCATTAACTCTGGAATTTACTGGTTTTGGAAAGGAAGGCAGAGCAAAAGTAGTCATCGGCAAAGTATATGTTTTGTTTTGTATAAAAATCTATTTGAATTCCACATGCAGATCTTATGTCCATTTCTTTATCCAAAACTGACCACTAACTTGCATTTCAGAGGAGGTAGGATGAAGACTGGGATAAGTTAAATGCTATGGTATGCTATCATAGGAAATTCCGTATCGTAGGATTTCCATAATTCTAGAGGAGATGTTCCGATCCATATGGAGGAGACATTGTTTATGATTCGGAAGCCCTAAAATACTTGTGAGTTACTGCAGCTGAAATAGGGAAAAACGGTGAAAACACAATCTTTCATAATGAATAGTACAATTATATTTCCCTCCATTACATCTTGACAAGAATAGTGTATTATTTTATCATTTTTATTAGTAGTATAGCATCAAGCCTGGAGCTGCATTGTACAACTGTATTTAAATAATTGTTAAAGAATCTTACTAGACTGTGGGTATCTCTAGGTTTGCTTTATTAACAACTCAGAGTTGGGCCATCACCTCAGTGAGTGGTGAAAAACTCACAATACGGACCTTCTATATATAGTCCTTCATAATATTATGTAACACAAAAGATCTTGGTATTTTTCCACAAACTCTCATTTACTTAATATTACATCAACTTTTGAAAGTCCATCAACCTTCCAGCTTCAGCTTGTTCTTATCGTTCTGTTTCAGTCCCTCCTCTGAAGCTGTTGTTCATTGATGCAGTCTCAGTCATCACGGTTGCTTATCTTTCTTATAATTCTTCATCTTCAACCTTCTAAGAAAAACTCAGGATGTTTTATTAACATGTGCTTAACCTATGTCTGATATTGAATGTTTTAGCCCCTCTAAATTGCTTTCTCTATATTAATCACTTACCTCCTATCTTTGTTATGTCTTAAACTTAGTACTTAAGACTGATTATCTATTGATTTAACTCAACTGGGTTTTAAACCAGCCATGGTAGGAGCTATACGGGGGAAAAATGAGTGGTTTTGGCATGGACCTATCAGTATTTTCTTATAAACATCTGCATTCTATTAATTAAATCTACCAGACTATATCTATTTATCAACTATTCTTTCTATTATTTTCTAAGGATAATACAATATCCTGCTAATGATTTATTTCCCTTTACGATAATTACTTCTTGATGCAAATCTTGATACCACTACAGTTATGCCACCCATTTCAAGGACAGGGAACTTTTACAGAGGAATCTGCATCATCTTGGGAAACGGTTTAATTTAAATACAGCATAAAATTAAACACCTAGAAACAAAGGATACATACCATGCTTTGAGATGGGTAAGTGTCCTCCAAACACCCTTACTCTAAAAGCCACCTAAGGATCCTGGTCCATAAGCATTTCATCATGAACTTATACAATGTGGTCTTGCAAGAGAGCTAGTACAATTCTTCAGTTTGCAGGCGGAAGAGGTAGGAAAAGTTTTGTTCGGGTAGATATGAATACAGTTAATAAAATACTATGTCTAGTTCCTAAGTTTTGTAGAGGGTATTGGAAAGAGATATACACTTTTTTAAAAGGCTGTAGATAATGCTTTACAGTAAGGATCTTTAAAAACCCAAACTATTTAGACTATCAAAAAGGGAACTGGTAGGTGATTAAAGCGGGTGCAAGTATTTCTCCAGGTAAAAAAAGGTTAGGTACTAGCGGCCTCTTCCTTCTAGTAGAGAAGAAAAAAAAAACAACCGTGGTACCCAGTGGAGCTCAACCCAGTAAAAATCAAGATGGAAAAAAAAAGGCCAACATTTAACACCATTGAAGCAATCCGGGTTTCTGTAAATACAGCATGAACAAAGAAAGTATCTTGAAAATATATTTTAAAACATCTAAAAAATAAAAGTTCAAAGTTCTGTAAACTTGTTAATATCTAAAAATACGACATATACATAATGTATGACAGAATGGTACAAAAGGTTTCACCTGCACCCAGTAGGCATGACCTCCACAGTTTACTTCTGTATGAATAAATAATGATATCTTCCTAAATTCAAAATAAAGCCTTTCCACTAGGCCAGTTAACTAAGCCCATGGGCAAGAGCTGTCATTTTTTTCTTCCCATTGGTAATGAAATATTCTATGTGTAAGACAACGGATTATAAGAAAATACCCCCTTATCTTTCTCTTCTCTCTTTCCCTTATAGCTGCAGATAGAGACAGAAGAACAGTCTCTCCACCGTTTTTCCTCTCATGTTTTTCACTCAGTATAAATTGTCCAAGAATGTTATCAGCTAATATACTGCCCCAATTAAAGCTCAAATTTATGGCAAAGCATAGCCCTTCTCCTCTCACTATATGGAGCACCTCTATTATGAATCTGCTTCTTATTAGTCTTCACATGTATCCTGTATAAAAAATCTAAAGACATCTTTCAAAAAAACAGCAGAATGCATTACAAAACACACCATCATCAAAATTTACATCTTAAGCAAGACATGACAGAAGTAGTCCTTGTCCCATCTCCAAACTCTGGCAGGGCTTCCTCAGAGCTTCCTGAGGCCACAAAAAAAACCTCTGGCCCTATATCTAATGCTTTCTGTGCTGATCTGATTCCTGATTTTTGGACCAATGATGCTGTTAAAAATCATGGGCATGTGCTATTACTGGCAGTAAGTAATTGTTAAATGAAATGTGCGTAAATACTAATAGAAGTTATTTCCTACAGGACAGCTAGTGGCTATCAGGGTTGATTTCTGTTAGCTCAGTGGTTTTAGGAGTTGTAGCAGACTCTAAACAGTCCCTCTGATCCCTAGATCGTTTTTGTGGTTGTTTGCTTGTCGTGTCTCTCAGAAATCTCTCTCCTCTTTGTAGTATCCCACCCCCTCTGTTTGTCATCTGCCTTCCCCCTATGCAATCTGGAAGTTATTTTTCCCCTGATGAGTTCAGTTCCACCCAGGTGAAAACAACTTCTTTTCTATTCAAAGGATTCTCCACGATCAAATCAGCATTATTTTTTAAAAGGAACTTAATAAACAAATAAAATCCACAATATATGACATAAAGTGTCAACTGATGATTCTTTTACAACAGTCAAATAGTTAGAAAAAGGGAGTCTCATTTTAATGCAGGTAGTAAATTCAATTGCAATGAAAGACAGAAAATTCCAACTAAAATTTCCTTAGAACATTTATTCCTAAAGAGAAAGCTGTTCTAAGAAAAATATCTGTACTTACCCTTTACATACTATACTGCGTGTTCCTTCCCTTTGCCTCTCCCTATGTATTAAATTTACTTTTTATTGAAATATTACAGCTACTAGTGGCACTTATGCTCATCATAGAAGAAAATATTTGTCAGGATAAAGAGGAAGAGGTGGGCATATAATGAAACCTGTAAAGATTTGCAGACGTGTAGCCTGCAAATAAAGTAAAATTTGGAAATTTCCCTCCTGTTTTTCTACTAAAATCCTTCAAAGGAGGCACTAGCAAAACCTGAAATAATATGTATCAACAGCAACAGCGATGATGACAAAAAGGAAATTACTCTAAGTCTCTTTGGAAGCTTTACAGCTACACAACAACAGGAACGTTTTAAGAACATTTGAAGAAAGGACTGAAGTACCCTTAGTTTCTCTCAACCTATAAAGCTTTTTCCAAAACCTCTTATATTGTGTTATATAATCTTTAGTCAGCACTGCCTAGAGCTTTACTGACTGAAACAATGTGCTTTGTTTAAAAGTAAATAAATAAATATATATTTTTTTAAAAGGAAAACAAGTACCACATACTACCCAAGTCACTTTCTATGGTTCACAAATAATACAGTTTGTAAGCAGATTACTACTCGTGTATTCAGGCCATTTCGAACTTTCTAAATACAAAATCTTACGACAACAGAAACAGGTTATAATAATACAGTTCACCAGTATAAACAGTAACTTCAACTCCTTAGCAAAGATTCTTAATATTTGCTTAGATATTTGCTTAGTATTATTTTTGCTTAATATTTGCTTGTATGTGATATCAAGTTCGTTAGCCTGGTGAGAAGAGAAACTGTATTTCCCTAAAACCAAGTGTGAAATTTTCCAAGGATCCTAATCTAACATTAAAAGCACATGCAATATTTTTATATAAAAAATCATGATCTATAATGAAGTGAGAAAGGTCAGATTTTACTGTTAACCCTTTGGTAGATATGTTAGTGTGATTAGTCATTAAACTGGCTGACAAAGGCTGAGCAATGGGTAACATAACTGTGCTTTTTCATGTTTCCTTTCTATTGCTCAATATACCCTTAATTGTGTTACCTAACTGCATAATTAACGTTAGCCACAGGGTATGTATCAAAAAGGATTTTCAGATTTACTTATCTGTAAATGTGAGGCTATTAATAATTTTACAGATAATTCTATGTATTGGAAATCATCTATAATGAACACAGTATATGGAAATGAAAGGTCAGCACACTTCGTGTGCCTGGACACAGATATGCAAGCATGTGTGCATAAATGGAGTATTTTCTGAATATCAGAGTGAATTCTTTTATGATCTCATATTTTTAAATAAGAAATTATATTGCTCATGTTGAGGATGGAGAACACAATTTCAAGACCTCAAGGTCTCCATTAAAGAAAACTCTATCTGTATAATAATTTTTGGCATGATTAAACATTTTTTAAACTTCTTTAAAAATCTGAAATATAACAGCGATAAATTACCTATAAATTGCAAGGCTGTAATTTTGTGTGCTCATATCTTTTATTCTTCTCTGGCTCTGACAGAGTAATCTCCTGATAATATTGTAATAGTCAGATATACAAGCCAGATCTCAGCAAAAAGTCAAAATCTACATTGTAATTCGGACACATTGTATTTTAAATCTCTGGAGCCTTTCAGTAACTATTTATTTTTCCTGGCTATCTCTGTTCTACTTTTGTTTGCATTTCCATTATTTCAGAAAAAACAGAGTTGGTGTACGTGCACTTTTCATGTTACACCAACTGTACAAGAGAACCTCTTGAAGTTCAAATACAGCACATTAAGCAACCTAGAAACAGCAGTGAAGAAACCACATTTCTGAAAATGAAGTTTGAGACATCTCCCACACTTGTTTTATTCCTACACCATTTTATTTACAGTGTTTAATTGCTGAACTCTTAAGTCTATGAACTGATACTTATACAATGAAAAGGGTAAAATATTAACCCTGTAACTAGTACATGTGGAACAACAGGCAAAGTTAGGACTTATAGTGGCGCTCACAGGTATAGAAAAACCTCGTTACCCAGGGCATTTTCCTTGAATAAGGAAATAAACTTGCTGTCCAGAATAAACTTGCTGTAGGGTTAGCAAATATAGGCAAGGAACTATTATAGTGGTTTGGCTGGTTTTATCTCCTGTGGTGTATTGCACCTTACTTTGTATCATTTGGTGATTTACTCCATTTCTTATATCTGCAGAGAACCCAGCCAATGCTGGTGTCCTGGGCCTTTCCTGCTTAAATACTACAGGTTTTATTTAATGAGTTCCAGTCTTCTTAACTATGGCCTTAAGTTTTTATATGCTAACATGAGTGATTCTGCGGCATTTGAGGAGAATAGTAGTTTCATTGGATCTTTATATATTTTATTTTCTGTTTTTATTTTACTTTTATGCCATCATCACCTACAAGTGCAGGAAACTGATTTTAACACCACATGTATTCTCTCCCATTGACCCATAAAACGTGTTTCTGTAGTCACAAACTATCATGAATTCTTGACTTGGGAGAAAAAAGTATAGTAGAAAGAGAACATCTAGGACTCACTGCAAACACAAGCAATGCTAATGTTTAACACAACCTTTGAATGAATTATTGTATTTCCTAAGGGCTGAATCCAATGGATGCAGTCTGCTAAAGGATATACAGCTACAGAAGTGGTTATGTTTTAAAGCCTAATTCCTTGCATTTATCCTTGAACTTCTTATCCTTGTGTTCTGTATTCCCAAACTGGGCAATCTGGAGTATTTGTGAGGCATACCGAACTTCCCAGAGAAGCAAACTTTCAAGAAAAAACATCTTCTAAATGAGCTTCGTGGAGTTTACTTGTTCCCTTGAAGATATTTGGAAAAAAATTAGATACCTAAGGCACATTTAGAAAATTAAACTTTAACTAATTTTACTCCCTCATCTATTACCTTATCTACATACCTCTTTAGATTTCCTACTTTGAGTACTTTATAATTCTTGACATGATGAAAATAATGGTTCTGTACTATAATTTCACAGTATTTTTTCTTGAACAAGTTTATTTCCTCTTGCATGTACTTGAATCCCCTAACAAACTGAATCATGGTGTTATAACCCACCTTTGCACTTTGTTTGTATTTGAATGTCACCGCGAACTCATCCTGGAAAAATAAATAAGCATTACCTTTAGAAGTAAATATTTTCAGCACTACTCAGGAAATTATGGTTTCTATACTATTATAGACTTGTCATGAAAGATTATGCTGTGTTGCTTTTCACTCTCACGCCATTCTGAGGGTTCATACAACAGCTATTACAGGAGCAGTTGAATACAATAAACTTAATTAAATGCACTGACTTCTCCATTTCCTTACATAACAGTTCTTCTAGGTGTTCAGAGAGGGCAAAGCAACCATTCTTTGATTCTGCTTTCTTGACTGATCCTGTTCTTTTCTTTCTTCCTCATTTATCTGAAAACAGATTAAGTACATTTTTCTCCCTAACTCATTTTCCTAGACCTCTAGTTTTCACCCCAATATAGAAGTTATTGGCCCAGGTAGAAAGATGGGGAAAAAAGAGAGTAAAAGACACCAAACTCTTTTCTGTTAGGGATTAAGATATTCTAGTAAGGATTTACATTTAGAAATGTAGTCTCTAGCTTCTTCTTAAGTACTGGAAAGTGGTAATGGAAACAAGGACCCTTGATACCTTTACAGCAGTAAGGGGCCAGCAACGTTCTGTAACACAGAGTAGATGATACAGAAATATTGAGGCCAAATAGGAACAAATAATTGTGAGTATAAGAGAAAACACAATTTATTTGGTATGTGAAAGAAAATCAAAAAGCCTAGCTGAAGAAAAACTAAATGGAGTGGTGACTAAATATGTAGGCTGCAAATGAGGGCACATCAATTCTGAGGTCATAGCAGTGATTGCAGTTAGTACAAAGCTGACTTAGATATATTGCAAAGCCTACTTTAAATATCAGCACCGTGGCAGCAAGAAACGCAGCACAGGCTGCAAAACCCAGCCAAGCTGTAAGTTACATGAATCTGAGCTCTGCTCTCAAGACCAAAATAGCTAGCTAGCTGTTACAGATCAAGCTGGGTATCTCTATGCAGTTGCTTTTGTGCCTGCGCTACAGACATAATCTAACTGGGATTTTTTTTTTTTTTTAAATGAGAGTGATGGTGTGTAGAGAGGCTGTTGAGATTGTGGGAGGCAAGTCTAGAGACATGGTCATGCATGAGACAGAACAATCAGCATGGCAGAGCAGAGGCTGCTCTGTTTTTCCAAGCAGCTCATAAAAGAGGATACAACCCTACAATCTGACAAAAACACTTCGCTCAGAATAGACTGTGCGTATAATCACAACAATTTCATTTCTGTTAGTCTCTTTAAACCTTTTTTCACCTCCACACAACTTTTTCATCACCCTTTTGTGACTGGATATGAAGTATTCACTTCATGATAATTAGTGCAGGTTTGCAATTTTCTCCCTCTTTATTCAATGAAGATGTTTGCATTGTTTACTCAAATGTCTGGTGTTGACTATGTAGGAGGAGGGACCTGAGACAAATGAAGCTGTTTACTCCTCACAGCACTACTGTTCCATCTTCCTACAGACTTACTAAGGGCTCAGTGCAATGGTTACATATACTGTTTATCTTCTGCAGAGTATTTTTTTTTTCCTACAACAATTTAATTAAATATTTTAATTTTTCTATAGAAATTAGAAGATGATCCAGGAGAATGTAAAGACATTAGGACAGTTAACTAAAAGCCGTGTACATAGAAGTATATATTCAGGATGTAAAATATCTGATTCTGAGTCCTGAAAAGACATGTGAGCACTAAAGCTTGTTATTCAACATCCATTTGAATAAGTGTTGAAAATAGATTTGGTAAAGAAAGATAAAGCTATACCTGCCCAGATACGATAAAAAACTGAAATAAATGAATAAAGGTAGCAAAAGCAAAACTAAGCAACTTAACATTAAAAATACCCATGTGGTTGGAAGGAGTTAATGAATCTGGAAGACTCTGGGATTCGAGGATACCTCTCCTCTTGAAGCCTGCTAGGGCTGAGCTTCTATTTCGGAAAGGCATGCACAGCCACAGCCAGCCACTAACAGATGTACAAAGACAGGACTGTGCTTTTACAGGCATGTGTGCCCACAAACAGCACTTGCATAAACAGGAGCTGTACAAACAACCTGATCTTGTTCTTCCTTGCAGGCTAATCAGGCTCGATGCATACTAGCAGAGGTCACACTGACATCCATCTCCATGGCAAATACCGGCATCTTTTACGCAGACACCACACAGTTGTGGGCCTCCAGAAGAATAACAGAAGCAGCTTGTTCCCAATACATCCCCTTTCCCAAACAAATATAAAACAAAATTCTTTGCCAACCAGGTACCCGGTGTACCTTTGGGGCAGGTATCACACAAGCATGCCAAGGGCACGGTGCCGTCTGGACCAATGCACCCCGTACTTTAAGGGGCAAGAACCCACTCAGGCCAACGACTGCAATGGGATAAGGACCGTGGTTATGTTTGAACCAACTAATTGAGTCCACAATGGGACAAAATTCACACCCTTGGTATACCAAGGCAGCGATTCTGCCCAAGCAATGACACCTGGCACACAAAAGGAGGGGTTAGCATTGCTAACAAAGGCACAGGGCTGCTCCATAATAACATGCACGCATCCTTATCCTCATTCTCCACCGAATGTCACAGCCATAAGGACAGAAATTCACCACTCAGGAACATAAATTTTAGATTTTATTTACTAAATAGGATGAGTATAACAGGGAGTTAGCAATTCCTATTCTGCTCCCCCTCACCACTCCCCCACCCCATCCTGCATATTGAAGGTTTCCACTTCCCATTGATGCAAGGGAACAGGACACTCACCTGTGTTGGGCAAGGTGTCCAGTCCTCTCTGTCAGCCTGGCATTTACACATAGACCCATACAAGAAACTTGTGGTGGGTTGACCTTGGTTGGACATCAGGTACCACTAAGCTGCTGTATCACTCCCCTCCTCAGGAGGACAGGGCGGGCAGAAATTAGGATGCAAAAAAGAACATGTGGGTCAAGATAAAGGCAGATTAATAAGCAAAAAGCAAAAGAAAACAAAGATTTATTCTCTACTTCCCATAAGCAGGCAATGTTCAGCAACTTCCTGAGAAGCAGGGCTTCAGTACACGTAGCAGTTGCTCCAGAAGACAACCGTTGAAAAAACGAATGCCTCCCTCCCCCCCCTTTAACTTTTATTGCTGAGCAGACATCGTATGGTATGGGATATCCCTTTGGCCAGTTTGAGTCAGCTGTCCTGGCCGTGTCCCCTCCCCAGATCTTGCCCATCACCAGCCTACTGGGGTGTGGCGGGGTGGAACTTTGGAAAGAAGGTCTTGATGCTGTGTGAGTACTGCTCAGCAGTAGCCAAAACACTGGTGTGCTCTCAACACCTTTTTAGATACCAATAAAAAGCACAGCACTATGAGGGTTGCTATAAGGAAAATTAACTCCATCTCAGCCAGACCCAGTACACCACTATGAAGACAATTAACTCTATCCCAGTCATAACCAGTACAGATGTGTTCCCTTTTAAGGAGCTATTGTTTTCACCTTTTATTGCTTCCAAATTTAGATGATTTACAAAAGCTGCCAACAACCTGACTGGTCACACTAGGCCAGGTTAACCTCTGTTACACTTTCTCTGTTTCTAAAGCTAATTAGCTGTTGTTACTTGGATTCCTATCACCTTCTGGTCTCCAACTCCAAATGTGAAAGGATATAAAGCTGTTAAGAGTTCATCTGTTCCTTTTTATTATTTTTCTGTGCATGACTAAATCCCTAGGGCAGGGCAGACTACATCTGTAGTCCAGAGCTTTTGGATATGCCTCCCATCCAAAAGTTATCTGATCATGGTTTTCTTCCCCAAAACACACCAGAATATTGAGTTAGAACTGGCCAGATGTAGTCAAGACCTTACATATCTGAGCAATGCTTTTCTGTAGGTTTTGTACTGTAATGAATGGCTGACCAAATTCATTGCCATCTGTAGTAAAATGCCTGGGTTTGTGGATGGGAGGACAGCAGTAGATGTCATTTACCTCAGCTTTTGTAGTTAGGCTTTAGACACCATCTCCCACAATGCTCTTGTATCCAAGCTGGAATGTTATCGTCTGGATGAGTGAACAGCTAGATGAGTTGCGATGGTTGTTTGGGTTCAGAGTAGTTGTTAATGGGCAATACTCTACCCAGAGAAGAGAAATAAGTAAGTGCAGCACCACGAGGGCCTCTCCTGGGACTTGTCTTGCCTAACATCTTCAGGTAATGGAGCACGGTGTCACCAAACTTGCAAATGTTACCAAATTGAGAGTACCATTTGATATGACTGAGGACAGGGCTACTATCCTGAGGGATAGGGATCTAGGAGTCTGTAGGAAAGGGCTGACAGGAACCTCATGAAATTCAATGACACGTGCATATTTCTACACCTGGAAGGGGGGACCCCTGGCAGGCCTAATTATTCTGCATTAGAAACCTCATTTATTTCAATTCACTCTTGATTCCTATTGCTGCTTTTTATTTTCGTTCATACTTTCTTCCATGTTGCATACATGTACAGCAGACACTTTTGTAAGAGGACATCCTGCAAAGACAGTCTCAGTCAAATAATTCTTGTCTCATGTCTTCTCTGTCTTCTCCTCTGAGGCTAACTCTCCATCTGCAAGTGTGCTGCTTCCTAGCTCCTCACACAATCTGGGTTAGTTGTTGCAGAGTTGACAAAAAGACAAAGTCTACAGATATACTAGTACAAATACTACTATACTACAGATATACTTACTACAAATAAGCTAGTTCTCAACGCAGAAGGAAAGAAAGAAAAATAAAAAGAAATTAAGCTTCTCAGTAGAAGAGAAGCCCCTGACTACAAGAAGGACATTGAGTTGTTGGAGCATGTCCAGAGAAGGGCGACGAAGCTGGTGAGCGGTCTGGAACACAAGTCTTACGAGAAGCAGCTAAGGGAGCTGGGTTTGTTTAGTCTGGAGACGAGGAGGCTGAGGGGAGACCTCATTGCTGTTTACAACTACTTGAAAAGGGCGTTGTGGCAAGGTGGGTGTTGGTCTCTTCTCCCAAGTAACAAGCAGTAGGACAAGAGGAAACTAAGTCAGTTTGTGCCAGGGTTTTTTTAGATTGGATACTAGGAAAAATTTATTTACGGAGAGAGTGGTCAAGCATTGGAACTGGCTGCCCAGGGAGGTGATGGAGTCACCACCACTGGAAGTGTTCAAAACACGTGTGGATGTGGCACTTCGAGACATGGTTTACTGGCCATGGTAGTGTTGGGTTAACAGTTAGACTTGATGATCTTAAAGTTCTTTTCCAACCTTAATGATTCTGTGATTCTTTTGTCTGTTGTTGTTCACAAGGTTTGGTAGTGTTTTTGTTTTTAAATCATGGTTTTGTTCCAAACTGTTCCTAAATTTTACATCCTTTTACTTTGCAAGGCAATCTAGCAAATGTTGATTCTCTTATTTCATTCTGTCACTGAATTAGTAGTAACAGTAAATGAATTTCTTCTTATTTGCGGCTCTTGATATCTAAAAAAGCCCTTCCAGTGACTATTCACTTAGGTTCTCAATCTCAATTGAAATCTTTATGGAAAACAGTACTTTTTCAAACGTTTCTCAAATTTGCCCTATTGTTACATGCTCACTTTAATTCTATAATTACTTCATTTCATTTGCAAACCATTCTGCATAAGCTGCTATGAAAGATGAAAATCAAAGCAGTATTATATTAGAAAAAATGAACAATAGTAAAGATTGAAGGAGAATTTTCTCCAAAATTTAAGGGCGTAAGTGTTGCTCTTTTAGAGCAGAGTTTTCTCCTCAGTTCATACATTTCAAAACTTTGGAAGTTTAGACAGGTCTGAACGGAGGAGATACACCAAAAAAAAAAAAAAAGCATATTAAACATCTCAACATAAACTGTGATGTATTATTCCATTTGTGGATAAACAGTGTTTATTTCCTTATTTATTTTAAGAAGCACGCTTTTCATGAACAATCTTCTTTTCCATTTCTCCTTGTAATGTTTTTTATGTAGTTCCTATGAACACACACGGTGTTTTTTGGACAGTATCCATCAACAGTGTTGTGATTTAACCCCAGCCAGGAACTAAGCACCACGCAGCCACCCACACACTCCCCCATGGTGGGACGGGGGAAAGAATCGGATAAAAGTGAGGAAACTCATGGTTTGAGATAAAGACACTTTAATAGGCAAAGCAAAAGCCGCGCACGCAAGCAAAGTAAAACAAGGAATTCATTCACCACTGCCCACGGGCAGGCAGGTGTTCAGCCATCTCCTGGGAAGCTCCAGGGCTCCATCACACGTAATGGTTACTTGGGAAGACAGACGCCATCACTCCAAACACCCCCCACTCCCCTTTCTTCGCCCCAGCTTTGTATACTGAGCATGACATCATATGGTTTGGAATATCCCTTTGGCCAGCCTGGGTCAGCTGTCCTGGCCGTGTCCCCTCCCAGCTTCCCGTGCACCCCCAGCCTTCTTGCTGGCAGACCAGCATGAAAAGCCAGAGAGTCCTTGACTACTTAGAAACAACCCAAAACAGAGGCACATTATCAACATTTTCTCATCCCAAATTCAAAACATTCTTTCTGTGAGGAAAATTAACTCTATCCCAGCTGAAACCAGGGCAAGCAGATTCATCATTCATCAACAGCTGAAATGCCAGAAAGTTCACACACTTTGAAATATTTTATTTCTTCTTCCTTAGTTTGTTGTAGTCATCCATACATTCTTACTTGGGCAGAAACGTCTTAATGTATCCAAAGATAACCGACTTTTAGATATCAGATAAATGTTGAAATAATCTCTTTGATGAAGGTCATTTTTTAAATACAAATTAGGCAATTGTTTTCTGCATTATAGAAACCAGACTCTTT